>NC_046168.1:24252658-24330158 GCF_011064425.1 Rattus rattus | reverse complement strand
ATATGAACAGGAGAAAGAGGAGTACAAGAATACAACAAAGCGATAAAAAGACTCAGTTTAATTTTCAAACATTTTAAATTTCTTTCGTTGCCATAGCCACAATTTCACCCTTTGACACCAATTAGCTAGTTTGGCAAAGGCTACAGCAGACAGAATGGTGTTCTTCTGTTCTGTCTCAGTGCTGTGGAAATGTCTGTAATGCATGAGCAGATAATGCAGCAAGAATTTTAATGTTAGAATTACAAGTTCATCCTCTAGTCAGAGATACCTTCTGAAGAAACATTGTGTTCTCATCTGAAGATAGGAGTGTCTCCCTCCTCTACATAGTTCACACTTTCTCAACAACACAAGTGAAATGTACAGAAGTATTATGTCATTCTAATGATAGCACTAGTGAAGCTAATTCTCAAAAATAAACATAATGAACATGGTTGTTCTCTTAGTCTTCATTTCTCTTTTTATGTCTTAAAAACACACGTGAGTGAAAGAAAGGTATGAAGACACATATATACATTTTATTTAATGAAATTTACATAATTTACAAAGTGATTCATATAGCGTTATTTCAAAGATGAGTGAGTCTTGCAGATTCTTTTGAGTAAGTAGAATGCACAGTTTTGAATTGTGTGGGGTAATAATTCTTCATTGTCGAGACAGGATTTGTCCCAGGCCTCTCCCTGAAGGAGTTAAATCTGTAAATGACTTGTCTTTCCTTCTCACACTTTTCCTTTCAAATGATTCAGTGCACATGGCCAACTGTCTCTGTTTCAGTCTAGAGTTCCTTAAAGCCCCCGGGTAGACACCATCTGGTCCTGGTGATTAATCTGCATTTATGTTGTCAATTTTGCAGAAACATCTGAGTATTGACCACTATTTGATCTTGTATATCCAACCTGCTCACTTCCCGCAGCAATCTGGATGTAAGAGTCTTCACAAGGTCTTCATAATTAAAGTGGAAGGCAAGTACTTAATTCGTTCCACAAGGCTTCAGGTTTCGCTTGTGCACACCTTTGTGTACACTTAAGTATATTGGTCATTCCTCACATGACAACTACACCAATTCTACCCAACAGGTGTCTTCTTTTACTGGTACCGTAAGAGTCTTTTTCCACTTAGCACTGATTATTCGTTTGCTCGAATTCCTATTTGCTCACACTGGAACGTTCTCCTCTACACTGCGTTACTCTTTGCTGCTTTCAGCTATTCTCCAGGAAACCCGTTTTCCACAAGTCTGTATTATTTTTGATAACTGACCTTTTTGATTCACAATAAGAAACTTATCAGTAGGCTCCAATAATTTTATATATATGGTCTGGACCATAGTCCCTCTTGACTTCTGTATGTAAATTTTAATGCTTTTCTCTTCAGATGGTGAATTGATTTTTTTGTTTAATAAGTAGTTTTCGAGAGGTAAGGAAGCAGTGATGGTAGCTAGGGCTTGCTTTCATTTTTTTCTCTAAATGTTCCATTCTTGCCATTATCAAATGCTTGTTTAGACACACTCTAGAGACCATCAAAGGAGTGATTTGGGCTTATCCAAACAGAAGAATAATATGGCAAAAAGTCCTCATGTCCAGTAGATAAAATAAAAGTGTGATTAAAAAGACATATAGAATTCAATATGATAGGACATCATTATCAATTTGCCAGGAATAGAACTGTAGTTAAAAAAAAATTAAAACCTGGCATGGGGTTTCTTTCTGCTTTAGACCATTTATGATCCTGGATGAAAGACACAAACACACCCTTTATAATTTAATATGTCTTAAGCAGTACAATAGCTGGGTAACCGCCCATCTTTCAGGCTGTTAGAATCTACCTCTTATCCATAACCCAAGTTATTTCTTACTATATTTCGTCTTGGTTGTTCTTAACTCCAATTAGGCAGTTCTCTGGGCCATGTTCTCTTGGCCCCTACATCATGGTGGCTCCCCTTTCGTCTCTCCTGTACGTCTTCTCTATCTCGTGGCATCTTCTTCTTCTCTCCCTCTTCCCCTTCATGGTCTCTAGCACTAGAAATCTAAACCCCACCTGTGTGTCTTTTTCCAGCTATTAGCTGCTGGCATCTTTATTTACCAATCACAGTTAAGAGTCTCTCAATTTCTTATGTGTGAACTATCTCATCTTTGGGAAAGCAGTTTTGGGGAGCCCAAATTAGCACTATAATGGAAGCAGCATGCATTCATCTTTCCTTGAAAAACTGTAAAGCAGGGATATATAGTGTAGAGATTTATAAAGAAGAGTTGCCTCACAGGTACAAGGCCCTAGCTTCCATTTTCAGCCCAGCAAACAAACAAACTCATAAACAAGTTTTAAAACCAACCCCTTGAATCCACCAGCCATTACATATGAGCAGAGCAGCAACCTATAGGGTAGTCTGGTTAAAGTGACCGTGCTAACTGACCTTACCTACAGCTGTCATTATTTGGCTGATAGACAATACACCCACCTTTTTCATATGATGCCACAAAATGACCCACCAAAGTCTTTCACTTGTGCAAAGACATTCCAAAGTCATTTTATTCTCAGCCTTAGCCTCTCGAACATTTATAAATATAGCACAAATAAAACTTCAGTAATTAAGCAATTTCCATTCAGTATTCATCTCCT
This sequence comes from Rattus rattus, assembly GCF_011064425.1. NCBI lineage: Eukaryota > Metazoa > Chordata > Mammalia > Rodentia > Muridae > Rattus > Rattus rattus. Next base: position 24,327,548 of record NC_046168.1, on the reverse strand, counting down.
CAGAAATTATTGCTTGTGGTGAGTTAACAACCAAATCTAATAAGTAAATGAAATTGGAGACATTAGTGAACACAAAGGAAGTATTAACTGTAGAGGAGACAGGGAAAAGTAAGATTGCCACAGCGTTCATTTCAGGCAGGTAAATAACTGCTCATTTCACTTCCCCTAAGGGATCAATTAAAAATGAGTCTCAGGTGATCAAACCTATATTCAGTGCTGGCGACAGGCCATTTTATCATTAATCCTTTCCTGCCTGCATATATTCAACATTAATTAGAATTGTGATATTTTGGAATATGTTTATAAAAGAAGTAAAGATAAATGTAGACATATGCAAATACAAATTGCACACTGATTCGCATAGCATCTGATACATGTATTCTATGAAATTGCCAGATGGATATTCAGTTTGGGTTCATTGTTGACATATTGTGTATATTTAGGGAAATCAGTGTGTGAACTTTATAATATTTAGAAGCAATGAATTTAAGCTATCTGACATCAGTGTTTCTGATTTAGTATACAAAATTACATATTTCATTGAAGTTGTAATTGAAAATATTCATCTAGGAGAATATCGAGTCCCACTTTGCATGTATTTGGAGTTTCATTTTTTTTCTTGTTTATTATTTGTTTTGAAGGCACAGTTTCAGGTAGCCCTCGCTGACCTAAAACCTGGTGCTGGCCTTAATTTTCTTTCCCTTCATCTCCAAAGCATGATGGCTACAGATGTCTGCAATCATGCTAGGCGTTCAATCATCTTTTTTCCTGGTAACCTGGGTTTTTCTTTTTTTTTTAATTTACTGCACCATTTCTGCTAATCATAATCTTTTCTTTCTTCCTTTCTTTAACTCTTAGCTTCTGTTTCTTTCCAGTTGCTACTCACTTTGGCTATCCTATTGAAACTCAAAATACTCTACAATTTCATGTTTTGTTTTGTTGTTTCTTCCCTATCATATTTGTCAAAGTCTTTTTCATCTACATAGGTGCTATTTTACTGCTGCCCACGTCAAGATAAGATTTATATTTTCTTTTAGGAAGAGGCTATGTTACAATCTAGTTCCTGGGAACTCCCTATATTTTACCTGGCTTCTCTACAACTGACAGACACAATTGTGACTATTTCCAATGCAATCTTCTTTCCTTGAAATGCACTGCTTTTTAGTCACATGAAGTTTTTCTATTCACTTTATATATTACAGTTATATAAGGATGTTAATTATGCTATTTAATGTCGCTTCTGTTTCCGACCTCCAGAAAAGAGTGACGACACAGCGTTCTTCTCAAAGCAGTTTATTCAGGAACCTTACAGCATGCAAGCAGGAATCTTTCTTTTCTTTTTTCTCCTCCTCTCTCCAGCCCCCAAGCACACTCCCTTATATCCTCCCTTAACTCCGCCTTGTAATCTCAGCTCATAGGTCCACGTCACATGGCCTGATCTTGCGTCATGGTGCGCCTGCGCAGCTCTCACAATGGATGGCTAGTTTCAGGTGTGTGAGGAAGTCAGGTGCTAGTCATGAGACTTAGCTGCAGTCCTGGGCACCATCTTGGGACTGCCGCCACACTCACTTCCCACAATTTAAAAAAATAAACAATGAGAACCAAGCCTTTCTCTTGCCTCCCTTACTTTGAGTTGAAGACTGTAATATTCATATGTGGGTCTGCTGAAGCACTTATCAAAGCACGTTGTTATTAATATTTGTTGGTTAAACTTGTAAAATGTTATTCAGTAAGTCAACTTGGAGTATTGTGAAGAAATTTCCACCTGTGGTGATAAATACATGTGCTTGCCTATCATCTTTGCAAGATATTAGAACGATTGGTTTAATTAATAAATTAATATGCACCAACAATGGAAATATGAAAGAAGTCTTTTAGCTGATTAAAAAATTGAAGAATTTTCTAGGAAAAAAATGTAGATTTTTTTTTAAAAATTCTATTTCCGGGTATATGTGTATCTGCATACAACATATATGTCTTAGTATACTTGCATTTTTCATTATGTAAGAGAAGCAAGTGCTTTTAAAGAGTCATCTCCCTAGCTCTAGAAGACAGTTTTTTAAATAATCCATGAAATAGTTCAGAGAAATTAGAATCCCAAAGACAATGCTGCGAGAATTTCTTCACAATGAAAATTCTTCATAGCGGTCATCTCCAAAACTAAATCTTAGTATTCATAACTCGACACAATAAGCCCATTAAATAAAGAATAACAAAGCAAAGAATGCAGACAAAATGATCACAGCTAAAATAAATGTGATCTCAAAATTAGAAAAAAATACTTTAAGTAGAAATAAAAAAGAATAAGGTTTAATTCTGGATGTGATTTGAAGGAAATTATGATTATCCTATAATCTTTAATGTGTCACTTTTAAAAAATGATGAGTACATATTAGACAAATATTGTTAGTATACTGATATTCTTGTCTGTTAATTAAAATCTCATAATCAGCTACATTGATAAGTCTTTCCTTCTCTCCATATTTTCTAGGAGCTACAATTTGATGCAATGGTCATCGCTAGCCATGTACTGGAAGTTTGCTGGTCACAAGACAGTGTTGGCACAACGTGCAATGTTTTGGTTTTGAAACGAACACTGAATCTGATTACATTTTTCATAACAGATTTATTCTGGGAGTTTCTTTGACTCCATGAAGAGTCAGGATGCCGAGGTTTCTAAAGAGAGTTCAAACCCATAGGACACAGAGGGGTTTTCCTGATTTAGATTTCAGAGAGAAGGAAGGCTGTATTCTATGTTATTAATGAGTATTCCACACGGTATGCTTCCTGCTAATATTTTTCTGAATCTGGAATAACAGTGAGAAGGGAAAGATTCGACCCTTTAATTATTATGTGTCTACCATGTAGGATGTGTCACCAGTGGCTCCTGATTGCTTGGGGTCTGGTTGCCTGGGCAACTCAATAAACTTCTTCTCAAGAAACAAGAATTACAGACTTGGAGACAGTTACAGCAAAGAGCCTTTCACTTCTTTCATAGTGACTGTAAGGGGAGAGAAAGGAAAAAGGTGATGACAGTTGAACATGGCTAGAGTGGACCTTAGTCCAAAGTCTAACACAACCCTAGGAGTCCTTCATGCTGCTTTTAATGTAGGCATGGGATCTGGAGGAATAGCAATATTTTGACTTCAAAATGGTGGGTAGCTGTTGATAGGGGCATTTAAAAAGAATAATATCGTGAGATGCGTCTGGTGGTGGCATTTGTACCTCAGGACAACAGGAAAGGGTAAGGTGTTTCATCTCTCTTGCTTAAAACCACATGGTAACCATGTTAATTTCTTCCTTGCTCATACCTATATTGCTTTGTAGAAACAAATCCAGCATGCTGTAGTCACTCTGTAATAAAGTTTAATTGGAAATAAAAAAACAGTTAAAACAGTATGTGCAAAATAATACAAAATTAATTTGACTTGACTTACAAAGTAAGATGGATTGAGTAATTTTCATTTTAATTTACTGCAAATATTTTGCTATTCAAAAATATCAGTTTCAGCACGACTTTATACTGAGATTGTTGTCAGGTATGACTCCATTCTATCAAACCCATTTTACTGAAGACATGCTCTCATCTCCAAAATATTCTTAGAATTAAAATACTGGCAGCCGGGGTTGGGCATTTAGCTCAGTGGTAGCCCTGGGTTTGGTCCCCAGCTCTGAAAAAAAGAAAAGGAAAAAAAAATACTGGCAGCCATTTCTTCAGTTACCTCTAAACAGCTCGGTTGTATGTGAATCCCTCCAAAGTGACAGAACTGCCCAAGTCAATTGGTGCTGTCACGCTACAAAACACCACACTTCTGTGACTTTGTCTGCTCCTCTGTTGATAAATCCTGGCACTCTCAAAACCTGTCATTTCTCTCAGATGTGGAATTTTACAAGGACTAATTTTTTTTCATATGATTTAATGAGAGTTTGCTAGCAAATAATTGCCAAAAACATAGGGATGGTGCTCGTTCGATCCATGGAGACGGTGCTCGTTCGAAGCATGGGGGTGGTGCTCGTTTGATCCATGGGGATGGTGCTCCTTTGATCCATGGAGACGGTGCTCGTTCGATCCAAGGAGACTCTTCATCTTTACAACTGACAGAGATTTTAAAGAGATTAAAAACTGATTTTTTTTTCTACATTAATTGCTTTTGTCTGTGGTTAAGCACGTATGTTAAGGATAAAGAACTTTTGCTAACATCTATGACTATTTGACAATTCATTAGAGAGTGTCATGTTTATGCTTTTTTAAGAAAACTCACGTCTTTGTAGCTTATAATCAGCAGTGTTTCAGTTTTAGGAAAGTATGATGCAACTGAGTATCATATATATGTAAACATGTATATGTCTATATGCCTATATATGTGTATAGGTGTATATGTATGTGTACTTGTATATAAGTATGTGTATATGTATATATGTATATCTGTATATTTACATGTGTATACGAGTATAGGCATATATTAATTCATGTGTATGTGTAATAATATGCATACACACACAAACACACACACACACACACACACACACACACACACACAAAACAGAGAGACAATAAGTCACCACACAATGAGAAATCTAAGGCAGACACTGGATCATGCCTAAACAAATAAACTAATGACATTAAGACACATATCCAGAGAAAAATAATTCAAGTGGAAAGAGTACTGGCATTGACATTTTGACAATGTTCATGAGGAATTTAAGATACAGTGAGTTGAAAGCAGACACAAGAACTATTTCTTTCATCCTTTCTTTTCTGTTCCTCCTCTTCTTCCCCTCCTTTTCTTCCCTCCTTTCTCTCCTCTCTTCCTCTCTCCCTTCTTCCTTCATTGCTTTTTTCCCCTTTCCCTCCATTGCTTTCTTCTTTTTTCTTTTCTGTTATTAATTTAAATTTTTTTCTAGTGTAGCTGAAGTTGCCTGAACTTGCTAATAACCAAGAATACACTTGGTCCTCTGGTCTTTCAGCATTCATTTCCTAAAAGCTGATATTTTAGGTCTGTGCCACCAAGTCTTACTTGTGCATGGCCAAAGCTCGAAGTCAGGATGTCCTGCATGCAATCAATTTTTTCTATACTGCTGCCATTTTAGCTTTTATTTCTAACTAGGAAATTGCCAGACATGCAAACTCATCCAGGTTTAAATCACAGTGAAGATATTGCAGCCTCTGCCTTAATTGAATATTGACCTTGCCAGTTCTTTTGACAATATCATTTTGGGATATTTTCATGGGTGGGTTCTTAGTCCTGTACAGCTCTATCCAAGTACTCCTGATAGTATATTGCAATCCCACTATGGGAGAGTAGGATAACCCAGGACAAACACGAAACACACAACACTGGGCGTTATGACAGAGTCTTGTCCTTGTAATTATCACCCCATCTTTTCCAGTATCTATATAAATAAAACTTTCCTTTCCTAAGGAAGCTTAATGTTAGGTAAATCTCTTGTCTCTAGAAAAAACTCAGTAGTTTTAGGATTCTGTCCAGATTTTAGGCTACGCTTCTTTGTTGACATTTCTTAGATCATTAGATCACATTTGATACATGCTGTTACTTCATGGATCTTAGATTCTCATTTGTAAAAGAGAGGTAAAATATTTTGTGATTAAAACTGGATGGTATATACATGGCACCACAGTGCTTTGCATTATAGCATCTCTCATGACACAGGGAAAAGACATACTATATTTGTATTTTAACTTCAAATGATGGAAACACTTCTGCAAATGTCAAAACAATGTTCGGTCTTGGGGTTAACAATATTAGGAGTTCATATCAAAGAGGATATAAATGCTCCTCAGATTAAAATTAATTCAAAGAAATTTATTAACAATACACCCTGGTAATTATGTATATCTTACCATCCAGTAAATCCTTTAACAAAAGGCAAAATAAGCAGACTCCTAAATTATATGCCACACTCTCAACCTTCAATCAAACAAAATGATCTTTCAAGAGACTGGATGAGGTATCAATGTTAATCACATGCTACTCACAGATGTAATGATAAAACGGTAGTATGGTAATCAGATATTTGGGATAGCTTACTACGTGTCTTTGGAACAAGCAAGTTTGAATTCTCTTACTGGGTCATATAAGGATGCGATTGTGCTTTCCAGTTATAAATAAGGAATAGGAACATTCACTTCGCCTGGCTCCAGTTCAGGTCAGTGATTGATTCTAACATCAGAACTCAGAAATCAACATGGCTCTTGGCTATGCTTCAACTCATTCGTTTTCTCTAATGAGATGTGTGGGACTCATTCTTTAGTTCATTTTGTTTTCGTGAGAATTAAACACAAATCTGTTTTTGCATCTCTTCTTTCTGAACCATCCAAGTAAATTTATAGGAAAGTGAAGTCCACGTGGAGGGCAGTATTGACCAAAATGATGTCAAGAAATTCTGGTGAGAACTTTAGGAAAATAAAATATGAAGAATAAAGGATTTTATAAATTCACTCAAAAACAATATGCCAATGAAATATTAAGTAAAAATAGCAATGGAGCCAGGAGTATACACATAAGACAGTCACCTTCATCTCGGTATCACGCAGATACAGCTCGCAGCAGAAACAGATATCAAGCTCACTGCCCTTAGGTGTATAAAAAATATGAAATGTGAAAAAGGTCACATCACATTTGCAAAAGGCTTAATCTTTCTATTTAAAAAAATAAAAAGGCCTAACTTTTCTCCAGCTTTGTATAAGATGAGAGATTTCAGAACACAAATGGGAATAAAATGATTTCAAAATTAGGAATGACAGCTCTGAAAACAGGATCTAAAGGTAAGAAAATGAAATTATTAGGGCACTAAAATGTATGATATTACAGAAGCAAATCACCATACATTTCAACATCATTAGTATTGATTTGAAAAATAACAGATTATATTTGAATACTGACATTGTGACAAAGGTACCTTATTTTTAAAAATAATTTTGCTACACCTTAAGCAATTAAAAAATCTCATATAATTTTTTGTAATAAGGTATAGTCATCTTATATAATATACTTAAATAGAAACTTGAAATATGGTCAGAAAATTTATTTACTTTCAGTAAAAAAAATGAATGATGAAGCAAAGAAGTGCAGAAGTGTAGATCGCTCCTGAGAGACACAGCCAGAATACAGCAAACACATAGGCGAATGCCAGCAGCAAACCACTGAACTGAGAATAGGACCCCCGTTGAAGGAATCAGAGAAAGAACTGGAAGAGCTTGAAGGGGCTCGAGACCCCATATGTACAACAATGCCAAGCAACCAGATCTTCCAGGGACTAAGCCACTACCTAAAGACTATACATGACTGACCCTGGACTTGACCTCATAGGTAGCAATGAATATCCTAGTAAGAGCACCAGTGGAAGGGGAAGCCCTGGGTCCTGCTAAGACTGAACCCCAGTGAACTAGACTGTTGGGGGAGGGTGGCAATGGGGGGGTGGGGAGGGATATGAAGGGAGGGGAGGGGATGATAGCGGGAAAGGGAATAACACTAAATGTATATAATAATAAAAAAAATGAATGAATGCTTATTGACAAAAGTACTCCTTGGTAAAAAGAAGCGAGCTTGCCACTGTTGTTGATACAGTACTTGTCATCGTCTTGTGATTTCCAGCGCTGGGATCTGTATAGGAAGGGACCTAGACGATAAGATAGTTAATAATAGAGGCCTAACTCATAGCCCTTACAATGACCTGAAAGATGGCCAAGTCATGTCAAATGGAGCTTCATGAAATATGTAGAAAGAACTAAGGTGAGTATAGATTTTATTGGTTTAAATTCGTCCAACATGATCACATTAAAGAAAAAACTAGAAAAATTGGAATTGATAGTCAAGGATGACTCAGATAAAATGTCACCTTTGATTTTTTTTTTAACTTTTTATTCTTTGTGAGTTTTACGCCATGAACCCCAGCCCCATTCCTCTCACCATCCCCTTGTATCTGCCCTCCAATTTGCAACCTTCCCCTCCCCCACAAAAAATAATTTAAAAAACAAACACAAACGTACATAAGAAAAACAAAGCATAGACAACATTTTGTCAAGGAAACTGTAGTGTCTCACAGTGTGTTCTTCCATACACCTGTCTTCCCATAGATCTTCTATCGCAAATGTTCATTGCGATGAGTTCATTGGTTTGGCTTGAGTTAGCTGACTTCTGTGACACTATCAATATTAAGTTTTATTCGTTCTCAAATCCATGTGATGTTCAAGTTAAGAAATTAAATTTGGTACCAGAATGATGGCTCAGTTGTTAAGAAAGTTTACTCTTGCATAGGACCTAAGTCTCATTTGTAGCATTCAGATCACATGTAGACAAATTTAGTCCAGTAACATGGCTATTCTGGCAAGTGATTACATCCAAAGAACTTCAAGGTCTGTGGTATCTGCATGGAATATGGACATGCTACACACCTTTAATCCCTCTTCCTGGAATACAGACATACTCATAGTACACATCTTTAATCACAAACAATGAAGGTAAAGTTAGTTGTAGAAGGAAATGTGTTTGAAAATGAAGTCTAATTGAGGACCAGGCAAATTGACGATGAATCAGGGAAAGATTTGGCTGAATCACTCAGAGAATGGTTACTCCCAACTCTCATGAGAAAGGAGAAAAAAGAAAGGTGATTACGTAAAAGAACAGAACAGGGAGAGTCACTCAATTTCATTGATTTCAGTTGAGTGCAGAGCAATTCAGTTCAGTACCATGTAGTCAGTACCATTCAATTCATGGAGTTCTGAGGCAGTTTCCCAAGCAGAGTACTTCATTTAAAGTCAAGAGAAGCCAATTGGAATCATTCATCCTGGAAAGGTGTTTGAACATCTGAATTGAACCAGCCAGCCTGAGTTCAGAAAAATCTAGTAAGGGTGAGCATATCCAGCAGTAAGCCTCCAAGAGTACAATTACTTTTATACATGTGGTTCACAGCTGCCTGTAATTTCAGCTGAAGGGGGGACCTGATATGGCTGCCTTCCTTGGAAACCTGTATTGGTATACAGGTTATTCTCACATATAGAAATAAATAATTACAAACAAATTTTAAAATGATGGAAAGAAATTACATTTTTACAGAAAGAATCAGTCCCTGTTGCATGAATATTTTGAGGGCAACCTAACTAAATATCTTGTTTACCACAGGTAGGAACTGATGACAGACAGACCCAAGAAATAATCCATCCAAGTCTATTTTGAGATAACTCAAAGGAATATAGATGACTTAAAAGCAGCTGTATCCCCATAAAGCCCACTTCATAATTGTTGTTCCATGACCCTGGAACTCCTATGCAACATGCAGACAGATTCTTTTGGAAAGAGCCTCCTTTGTACCAGAAATTGTGTTGATAACTTGGCAAGTAGCCTTGTCGATTTTGTACATTTTTAATTTTCTGAGCTTGGTAAATTTGATGAGCTTCCTTGGTTTTTGAATTCCTCTAGTTTTTGAGTTTCTGAACTTCCCTCCTCCCTGCAGGAGGGACTGTTTCAATTGGAAAGATGGAGCAATATGCCCGGAAGGATCTGATCCAGTTAGGCAGCTGGAAGCCCACATCTGCAATTTTAACAGGTTCTCCAGGAGGTAAAGTTCCAATGGATATTGGCTCTCGCTGTAAGAAACAATATTCTGGAGCTCAAGTGAAACTGTAATTTCCTTATTCTCAGGTTGGAATAATGTGGAAAAGTCCATGCAACTTTGCAATCTAAAGAAAATACTACATTCGCAGTGTCAGAAGCTTCATGAGAGTGAAACCGTATGAGCAAAAGACTCATTTCCTTTTCTTCACGTTTAGAAAAGTCGCCACATGCACAGACATGTTAGTGGAATTAAGATCTTACAAAAAGAATGTATCGGTGAAGTATGCCATTCTATTCAATGCATTTAAGAAAATAGACTTCTGTACTTCTCTCCTACTTCCCCAGTCTTTCATGATGATTATCAGAAAACACTAAGCCATGTTTTCAAATTGGAAAAACTCCCATTAGCCATCCACAAATGACTGATGATTGCTGGTATAGGTCACTTATTACCCTTGAAGCAATCAGTAGAAGAAAATCAACTTGGATGCTAAGAATTTAAAAACTATGGAGTATTTGTTAGTTGTCTTATTATATGATGTCAAAAAGCAAGTACCTCTGCACAGTACTTTGTAATGATTCATTGCAATTATTTTCAATTTTTATTTGTCAAGAACTAAAATATTACTTTAAAATTTCTTTTAATTATGGATAGATAAATAGATAGATACATAGATACATAGATACATAGATAGATACATAGATACATAGATGCATAGATACATAGATACATAGATAGACATTTTTCTACATGTATATTTTTCTGCATGTATGCCATGAGGTCAGTGCACAAGAGCCAGACCAGGACACATCATCTCCTGAAACTAGGCTTACAGATGCTTGTGAGCTGCCAGGTGAGAATTTAGAACTGAAGCTCATTCTTCTGAAAGACTAGCTAACGTTTTTAACAGCTAAGCCATCTCTCTGGCAACTAAAATATTAATTTTTAAAGTTTACTCTTATTGTCACTGTAATTGAGGATTGTCTCAAATGTGTCATAGTGCCAGGAGTTATCTTGACGGTCAATCCCCCTGCCTCTGCCAATCTAAAAATGGAATTTCATGTGCATGGATCAACAAACTAAACCATTGTTTTAGTTCATTATTCAAAGTACCATATGCAATGGCTTTATCTCATTTACTAAATAAGACAACAGAAGCAAGAAGAGTCCTGGATCCAGGAATCATGAAAGTTGTGACAAGGAAATATGGATAACTTTGTAACAAGCTATGTTGTAAAGACTCAAGAGGCCCAGGAGTGAATGCTATTGGTCCTAGCAGCACACAGCTGGGAAGACTTGAACTGGTCCTGGGCACTCGGAGACCTTAGGATTCTTGAACCTTCCAAGAATGGAGTATAGCAAAATGACTGTTTCTCACAAGACCAGTTTCTAAATATCATTTGTGAACTTGAAATTCTGGGTCCTGGCCTATGCTGAGCATTCATTGTCTCACAAAATGTACACAAAACAATCCAGAACCACATATGGCCCAACCATATGACAGAGCAATGGACTGATTTTCCTTCAAAAAGTGATGTCTACATTAAGAATGCACAGGTATTTTACAAGAAAAACTGAGTGCTTTCCAACAGAGAAGAAAAATCTCAGTGGCGGTGCCTTCATATACTCTACTATGGGAACTGCTGAGTGGTTCACAGGACTCTGACCTCAGAAGGCTATGTTCTGGGAGTACACTATGTCATAGCCGTTGAACTGTAACCACGATTGCAAACCATGGCTGGAATTGGTATAAAACAGTCATCAGTGGGGAAGAAAATTTACAAAGTTTAATAGTTTTAGTACAGAGGGGAACAAAAGTTATACTGGGGATTCCATTTTATGTGTTTAATATGCTTTGAAATATTTGTTTTACAATCACACAGCAATCTCATCCCAATAGCATAGCAAATTAGCGCGCCTTCCATTAAACATACTTACTTTCCCCTTTACTTTCTATTTTTCATTTGCTGTTCTAATAAGAATATCTGTAATCCACTTTATTTTCATATTACCAGCAAGCACAATATTATTAATGATGATATTCTTGTGAATTAGCTCTCTATAATTTATTTTACATAACTTAATCTTTATGTGTTTTGACTTATGTTTCCACATCATTCTCTTTCTCAATACTGGTTAACCGTTCATCTGTACTTGTATCATTTTCATCTAAGTTTTTAAAAAACATACTTTATATAAATGAAAAGATGTAGGATTTTTGTTTCTGTGCCTAATTTACTTTCCCTTAGTTTTATGCACTTTGTATATAAACATGTTTAATAACATGGCACAATTTTCATTTAAGATTGAAGAACATTCCATTATATGTATAAACCTGAATTTTTGGATACTCTAATTAAACAAAGAACTCTGTGGGGCTTCCGTATCTTAGCTAATGAACAATACTGAAAAAGAGAAAGTTAGGCCATATAGAGTTAAATAAAATAGAAATAAAATTGTGCTTGAGATTTTATACTTTAATATTATGTTTTAAAGGTCATAGAGAAATCGCCATTTTCAAAATCTGCATGGTGTGAGACATGGGGATGGGCTGCTGGATTATCTCCTGCAGTTACTCCATATTCCTGGCCTTAGTTGTCTGCTTTCTGATATTCCATGGCCAGCTGATATACTGGCCATGGTTCCTGTCATTGACAGACCATGACCAAGGCACAACCACAGACATTCAGATTGGCAAAGGACTCCATTTGCAGGTGGTTTCAGTGGGGATTTTCCGTGGGCCTTTCATATCTATAGTCCTATGTGCCTTCTTTGATTTTTTTCTTAGCCTTCCTTATTCAAAGCTATAAGAGCCATTGTATTTGACTGGAAGTCCCTGTCTTGTTTATTTGTTTGTTTTCTGTGTTTTTGTGTATTTAATCCAAATAGAATTGTTATACTCCCAACCCCCTTTTCCTCCCTCCGGCACTTCCCATATACCGTGCTCTAAGATCACAGTCCTTGTCTTTTGTTCTTCCCCTTTATGCTTCACAGTCATTTTTCTGACTGTATAATCCTGTTTTCACATCTAGTTCTTATAGGATATAAACTGAAACACTAACCGTGATTAAAAAGTAGACACTAACTTTTATAACCTTTGTGTATTAGTTTATATAAAAACTCCCTCTTACACCTTTTACTTATTCAACAAATATATTGCTATCTATGGTGGATCACCGAAGAGGTTTTAAAGCCACATTTAACAGGCATTTTAGAGTTTGCTTCAATATTCATTAATCTCAGTTTGCCACCAGTTGCTTTAGTTAGAGACCTCACAAGCCAGAAATTGTTACTAGTGATAGCCACAATTAATGTAGCCTGTTGAGTGGTTGATACATTTCTTAAACTGTGAAAAGATAAGGGCATGATAAATAATTCAGTCTACAGTGATCCTTAGATTTTTTTTTATTTCTAATGGAAATCGTTTCAGTTAATCATGTAAAACTTAATAAATCGAAATGTTATGAAATGATGAGCCTTATTCTTAATGTCTATTTGAAATGACCAATGATGCCTTTTCAGGAATGAGAATAGTAAACCGAGTATCAAGAAATTTAACAGTAATGATATTTTAGAAAAATAAAACTCTTGCTTGATCAATAAACTCCTATATATGTGCTAATCAAAGATATAATGCTTAAATATAAGAGTATGTATGAACATGTAATATCAGTTTGGATAACTAATCCATTTGAAGTGGATATGAAACATGTTAGCCAGTAACTCTGAAGGAGTTATTTTAACAATGTTTCTGAGATAGAGCATAATTTAATGCACCCAATTATGATAGGTTTTGGACACAATTAAAACTTGCATACCCACTCCTTTGAAGGAAACTAATTTAGTATCATAGTGTTTTCAACTGCATAATTCAATTTAAACAAGTGTCTCTCTGAGGTAGTGCTGTGACCAAAAAGCTGAACATCAATTACATATACATAAGAAAGAAATGGAAGGTCTATTAATTGATTAACAATAGATCCAGGTTGTATTAAATTAGCAGGGACATCTAAAGTGCAAAGATCTCCTTAAAATTATTTAGTAAAGATGATTTAATTAAATATATATACATTTTTTAAGTTATCTAAGCAATGAGTTTTTATGTAGAGACCTTTTGTGCTTGCTTTCCATTCTGACTCTATGCCAAGTTTAACCTACACACTCCAGAGCTTCCATGCTACTGTAGTTAGTCTCTTCTTGAGTTTTCATATGGCCTCTAAGACCTTTGTAACCTAGAGAAACTGAATTATTTCCTCCGTATGGATATGTAGGTTTGGATTTTGGCCTAGAGATTTCTGATTCTTCTTGGTTTAATTAGCTCCTTCCTAGTCTTGGCTGTCATGTGTCTAAGTCCAAGTTAGTGACATCAGTGCCTTCATGACAGAGCTCTTTCTCTGGTCTTCTTTTCCCTACTTGCTGGTGTTGGGAACTCATGCACCCACTATAGCATTATGGTGCATGCCCTTAGCTAAGCATTAAGACTTCCCCTGGGATGGCTGTTCATCCCTACACTGAACAGTAAGAAGGAAAACCTACTGTGTTTAAGCCATTTTGCTCACATCTTTATTGGAGCAATTTGCCATATTTCTTAACACATAACAATAAGATCTGATTGGAATACTGCAGTTCTTTGGTAGAAGACAGGTCTTATACATGGGGACTAATTGCAAATCTTGTCTAGAATCTATGTGGTTTGTAATACTTCATAGTCTACTTCTACCATTTAAGCCTATGACAAAAAGTTACATGTTTATTTCTCTCTGATGTGTAACCAAAGACAAAATCTTTTTTTGGGCAATCCTATCATTAATTATTATCTTCCAATTCCACAGTTTTGTAGGGACAGCTTCTAGTATTTTTCACTTTCATCTTTCTTAAAATAATATATGTTGTTATGAAGAATTTCTTGTATCTTTCATTGTGTTTTCTTATTTAGTCATACTCAAGCAATTTTGATTCAAATGCCACATTGTATTTCAAATTAGTTTTGCATTTGTTTGTATATCATAGAGGAGCAATACAATGCACAATTTTTAGAATTTTTTAGTTAGTATATTTTTTATTTCGGGATTTAAAATTGAAGTATTTCTGATGAATTGTACATAAAACCATATGTCTATATAAAATGATTGTCTAATAAGATGAGCATTAGTTTTGAAAAAATTTAAACTTTTAGCTTAAGACATCTGTTTGTAATTCTATGTAGAGACAAGTGGGTGCAAGTGTGCATTAAGGTTAGAAGATGACATCAGATCCCCTGGAGCTGGAGAGAGATACAGCTGTGTAGTACCATAATTAGATGTTGCAGACCAAACTGAGGTCCTTTTACAAGAGCAGTATTTACTCTTAAGCACTGAGCATCTCTCCAGCCTTTAGATTTGAAAATTTTGTAACTACTTAATAGAGATATGCCAAAGTAGCATCTAAGAACATTTTATAAATACAAATATTACTATCTCTATGTAGGTATGATATATGATAAATGAAATATTCTAAGCTGATACATTGGTGTCCAGTTGATTAAAACCTCACCAAGGGAGTTCACTCGGGCCCTCAGCTTTGCAAACTGATAAAAAAAGGTGGGGGGGAGGATACAACACAGATGCCAAAGCTTTCAAGAGCTGTGCTCAGTAGAGAAAGCTAGGCTTTAGTTCAGGTAGTGTGACAGGAGTGCTACTGGATGACATCATGAGTGATGTTTCAGCATCTGCTCCATTAAAGCAGCCATGGCACAAAAGCAGGGGAGCATGGCGGTTCAGACAGGGGAGGATGAAGGATGGAGAGTCATTAACAATAGTTAAAGAGAATTGAAAATAAAAGAAAGAAAAGGAGAAGGAAACATTCAGCTGGAGAGTGGGATCAGAGAAGATAATTTTGCATGTTTGTTTCTTAACACATCTAGTTTGTACGCTGTACAAAGGTTGAACAAAGTGCTAGGCAAATACAAATGGAATGGCTGTAAATTCTTGTGAATATCATGGTCTAAGACTAAGGGCATGAACTACATTTATATTAAGATTATAAATAGCTATATTAAATAACTAGCAACAGTCTGCACAGCTAAACATTATCTTATTTATTCCTTATGAGGATTTTATCAGTGCTCTATTTTTATAGGAGAGAACTACAGCCTGGAAATAGAGTCACATATTAAAATCACAAAGCTTGTTGGTTAACCCTTTGTTGCTCTGACTCAAATTCATTTCAACTTTCAAAGCCCAGGTGCATAAAACTGATTTGACTTTAGTTATTACAAACACCTATTGTGCACCAGCAAGAATCAGCACTGTGCCAATTGTCACTAGAGGAGAAACAAAAAAAAAGTGATGAAGCATACTTCATTTAGAACTAGTAGTGGAATCCATTGCCTCTTGAAGTTTTACAAAGGGAACCTTGCCATTTGATTTAGGGGATTATAAAAAATCAACATCTTTTTTTTTTGAATCTCGCACTATGTGTCAGCTCTTCAGAAATGTTATGAAGGCTTATGAAACATGCTTAAGTCACAGAAATAGGAAGAGACTAGTGCAATACCCATCTTCTTTATTTTTAAGCTTCTATCTTTCAGCACCTCTTCAAATATGTGTGATACTGACTTCACAACCTGAAGATAAAGTGACTCTCTAAGGACTTCATTCCCAGCTTGAAAATAATATAGGAAACTACAGGACGTTGAATAGAAAAAGGACTGCATTAAAAAAAATATGTGCACACAACACACACATGTATAGGCATATCTTTATTTACTTACAATAAGTGAGATTTGAGAATCTGTGTACTTCGAAATCCATTGCTATGCCCTAGTTCTAACATCTGAAAGACAAGGCTAATGCTTTCTACCATGTTGTCCAAACTACTTCACTGTTTCTGAAGCCTCTACCTTGCAGATTACTTCAAGATGGCAGAAAAATCTGAAACTCTAGTAGATTTGCATAGCATACATTATGTTATATTCCTATGACCATTTTCCCCAGGTTTTGATTTCCAGCTTTGTGCATATATTTTGCAATAAATTTTGAGGATATTAACAAGGGAAAATTGGGTTTATCAATTGGCTTAGGAATAATTAAATAGTCAAATATCATAAATTAACAGTAAAAATATGCTGAATTAAACCATAATTTACATGTATTTTATTTAGTTTCTGAATAATGAATCTACTTACTTTAACCAATTTAACTGTAACTAATAAAACTATGTTATTTTTTAATCCACTAACTTAGACTTTCCAGATGCTATTTTTAAAAAGACACCCAAGACCCAGTAATTTATACAGACTAGAAAAGAAAAATGACCCAAGATGCAATCTACAGGCCACAGGAAGCTCAAGAAGAAGGATGACCAAAATGCAGATGCTCCCACTCCTTCTTAAAAGGGGGAAAAATATTCATAGGAGGGGATATGGAAGCAAAGTTTAGAGCAGCAACTCAAGGAATGGCCATTCAGAGCCGGCCCCACAAGATGGATGAAGCTAAAAAAATGCATGCGGAAAGGGGCCGGATATAGATCTCTCCTGAGAGACACATCCAAAAGCATGTCCAATACAGAGGTCAATGCCAGCAGCAAACCACTGAACTGAGAGCAGGACCCCCTTGGGGGGAATTAGAGGAAGGATTGAAAGAGTTGAAGGAGCTTGCAACCCCATAAAAACAACAATGCCGGGGTTGGGGATTTAGCTCAGTGGTAGAGCGCTTGCCTAGGAAGCATAAGGCCCTGGGTTCGGTCCCCAGCTCCGAAAAACAACAACAACAACAACAACAACAATGCCAACCAACCAGAGCTTCCAGGGACTAAACCACTACTGAAAGACTATACACGGACTGACCCAGGGCTCCCCTGCATATGTAGCAGAGAATAGCCTTGTTGGGGCACCAGTGGTAGAGCTTGCCTAGGAAGCATAAGGCCCTGGGTTGGTCCCCAGCTCTCGAAAAAAAAAAAAAACAACAACAACAATGCCAACCAACCAGAGCTTCCAGGGACTAAACCACTACTGAAAGACTATACACGGACTGACCCAGGGCTCCCACTGCATATGTAGCAGAGAATAGCCTTGTTGGGGCACCAGTGGAAGGGAAAGCCCTTGGTCTTGCTAAGGTTGGACCCCTAGTGCATGGGAATATGGGGTAGGGCAAAAAGGGGGATGTATAGGGGGAATACCCATATAGAGGAGCGGGGGAGGTAATGGGGGCTTATGGACAGGAAACCGGGAAGGGGAATAACCTTTAAAATGTAAGTAAAGAAATATGTAATAAAAAATTAAAAAGAAAGAAAAGAAAAATGAAAACATTTGGACAGTTTCTTATGAAGGGATATTTGTACCTATTCCAAATCACAAGTTTCAGACTTGAACATTTATCAAAAAGGGATGAAACATACTGTGCATACTTTATTATTCTAGAAAAGTAAAACCTGGAGTTGTACAAAGCTGATCGATACTCAGAGGGTTGGGTGCTAGGGGAGGAGTGCTATTATAATCAGACACGTCGAAATCATTGGAAGTTCTGGAAAATGTTCAATGATGACAGTTGTGACCACATAATATTGTGATTTACTAAAATGTATAGTAACATTAAAACTCAATATTACTTTTGAGAAACACAAATTTCATTCACTTGCTAGAGGTAGTGAAATAGCTATGAACCAGATATGGTTGCAAATTGCAGTAAAAACAAGAAATCATTATGTATACGTGAGAAGAAGATGTGCTCAATAGAGGATGATGCAGGTTGATCGTCTATGTTTTCCAGTTTGCTAGAAGCTATCCCTAAATAGGCAACCCAGAATCATGAACACTAACCTTAATTCTATTCCTTCTAGATTTAATTTGCATATGTTTGTTATTTTACCCTACATTGAATCAAATCAGACTAATTACTATAAGCAAACATACAGGAAGAGCAATGTTTGGACAGTGATGATCAACATAGAGTGTCACCACACAAGGTGATTGGAATTTCATTAAAACCATAAGTAGAAGTCCCTGTGGAAGAAAGCCTTAAGATGAACACACATAATTCCTAATATGGTATTAACAGGTACATGATTATCATGGCAGAGAAGGGATAAAATTCTGACACACAGTCTTTCTGTTCTTGAAAAATGTTCTCCCTGAAGAAAAGAGAAATTAATGTTCAATATATCTACATTTGAAAAGTACCTACTGGTGCATTAAAGAATGACCATTAAAATAGCATTATCATATCTGAAAATACAATATAGTGAAAGCAAATTATTTTCTCTAACAATAAAAGATTAATAGTTATTTTCTAAATCCATGAAAATGATCAAATTTTATAAATGTGCATTTATATCAAATGATTACGCTAATAATAAACATTTATTTATTTTGTGATATACACAAGTTGAACATGTGTCAAGTGCTTGTCAGTGCCAAGAGTATGATAACCCATTGTAATAATTAAAACATTCCTCAATAAACTACCCTCAAATATTCTATATTTTGACTTACTAAGTTCATATTTATTTGTTTTGGGGGTAGGTGGAGGTATACAGATTCCAAGGCAATCATGTGGAGGTCAGAGGACAGCCTTGCAAGAGTCGGCTGGTTTTTTTTCCTTATGTAAGCTCCAGGCTTCAAACTCAGGCTGACACTTTAACATCAAGTGGTTTCACCCACTGAGCAGAAATGTTATCATGATAATTTTTACAAATTTTAAATCTGAGCCTCTTATCTGATAATTTTTCTAATGAAGATTTCCTCTCAAATATTACAAGGTCATGGAAAGATGGGCAAATCCATTTGCTTTTCACTATATCTAGTACATAATACATTAATAGGTTCGTAGTAAATGCATGACTCAACAAACAGGTGCATAAATAAATGAGATTTACTTAATGACAGTTTTGAAATTGGTAGATGATAAATAATAAACTTTAAAACGCATTGTGATATTTTATTTAATGTTCAATAGTGGTGCCTACATCCATCAGCCTCGTATCTTAATAAGTGTGATAGGTGTTTAAGGAAATGACTCCATCAAAGCACTTGAGGTCTCTAATAGGGTACCTAGATCTTGATAGATCTGGTCTTTGTAAATTATGTCTAGGAAGAAAGAAGATAGTTTGCCTTTTCTTTTTCTTTTTGCTTTTTGGTTAAAATAATACTTTCAGTGATCTTCCAGCAATCACAAATATTCTTCTTTTCCCCCCTCTACTGCAATTTGATATCATTGTCAGTTTTAAACTGTCAACATGATTGGCATATGGTAATAGATAGTCAATAAATTTACAAATTTTGAATAAATTACAGATTGAAAAATACTTCAAATTCTAAACAATACGACAAGTTGTTCATCAGAATAAATCAGTACTGATTTTAGTCAAACGCTTCTTGATTAAGCCAGGACCAGATCTCTGCTGGATGCCACAGTGTTACATTCTGTGGCTGTTTATTGACATGTGGGATGACACTGAGCAGCACAATTATCCAGTCACACATTTTAAAACTTCAGCGCAGTACCCTGCTTGAGTGACAGTGATAGTAGAATGTTGAAAAAAGTAGAAAAGAGAAATTATGTAACAAACTCAAAATACTCATATTTAATCAATAAAGCACAGTGCATATGATAGAAAGTATGTGATAGCTGCTTTTAATACTGACATAAAAGAAAAATTACAGTGTCATACAATACATTAGGAATAAAAATTATGGCATTACTTATGTTTTCAATGACAATTGATACATTAAATAATTGTACAACTATATTTCAGAACAAATATGAATGATTGTTTTGATTCAGAATTCACTGTATTTACAGTATTCCTCTACTATTTTATCCAAGAAATGACAAAGTCTCCTTGATCCTTATCTTCTCCACACGCCCCATTTAGAATAATATTTTCAAGAGTCATACTATTCAGTTGGCCATCAGACTACTAAATTTTCCTGGTGAATATGTTATTCAAGAAAAGTAAAATATTATAAAGGTCAAATAATTTTAAATTATCACATGATATTCAGTTCCTCCTCTTGAGCATCATTGCTAGTAAAATCCAAATAAAAGAAAATGTTTACCACCACTACCATGACCAACTTCTTGCAACAAACTGGACACAGAGCTAAAGAAATCCAATTCTTCTGAGAGACTAAGATTTTCTTAACTGCAAAGACAAGTCCATCAGTAAATGTGTTTATTCCCTTTTCCTAAAAATTCTGGGCTAATAAAACTAGTAAAGACTACACCGGAAATATTGACAAGATGCATACTTCTACCTGCTCCTTCAGGTTTCTAATATCATAAGTAAAGAATTTTTAAAAATGAGCAAAGAGACAAAGTACAGAAATAGAAGGAATGTTATTAGAAAATGAAAATGGCGATCCATTCTCTATGATGGGGGCTTCTCAAAGAAAATCATGCCAATGAGTTTGGATTGTATATTTTGTAGTCATTCTTTAAAAACATTGTGGTTAATTATCAATTAAGATGGGAAGTTCTTGAATGACCTTACGTGCATTTTTTGTATACATCATGATATCAAATGAATGAATTGAACAGTCAAATCTGTAGACATTACTATATTTTTTGTAATGAAGAGAAGGTAGTACTTCTCTCAGTTGGACTTCTCTCTTAGTTCTAGCAAGTACAAGAACTAGAATGTGAACCTGACCTGGAGAGAATAAACACTAATGACCTCATCTGTCTTACACCTATTAAAGGAATGGACTCAGGCACAAAATGCTTCTAGGTGTAGAATGCGAGGTCTTACATCCACAGCCCATAGAATCTCTAATATATGTTTTATTCAATATGGAAGAGGGCATTCTTCAAATAGAAAGTCTACCCCCTTAACAAACAAACAAATAACAAAACAAACAAACAACAAAGTCTGTCTCTCAACAGCGAATAAAGTACCCTGGGGCTGTCCTCCTCACCCTAGAAAAGGGTAGCTGTTCTGCCACACAGATAAGCCTAACTACTAACGGGTCGTTGCTTCCTAACTTGTCTGTAAAATAGCAAGATACAAATAGTCATCCTAAGAAGGAACCAGACTTCTCTGTTGACTGCAATACATCCCTTGTGTGATCAAACTGCAAACAGTTGTCGTCACTGTTTTCTGTTTGCCAGTTTGGGAGATTTTTTTGTTCGTTTGTTTGGTTTTTTGGTTTTGTTGTTGTTGTGGTGGTGGTTGTTGTTGTTTTGACTACGGATACTTTGACTCATGATTCTGTATTTCAATACCCTAAATAGCCTAAAATCAACCCCTTCTTTGATTATTATTGATTGAATATAATTTATTTATTAATTATATATGACTGAGCACTTAATGTATAAAATTCATGTGTACTGTAAACATCCTATATAGCCCTATATAGTGAGAATGCAATACTACTTAAAAGAGAATAACTTATTGATTCCAAAAGGCATATATTTAAAGAGAACAAACATATAAATTTAAGATAGATGGTTGAAAATTGACAATATAGTTCTAAATTCTACATTATAGATACATACATGATATACATACATAGATGATATAGATTATAAGTAATATGAAGTTATTATATATCATATATAAATAAGATAAATACAGATATGTCCACATTTATTAATATGTATGGATAGGGAGAGGTAATGGAGACATAGGAGGTTCATAGATGGAATTAAACTAACATCTATTTGTCTCATCCTAAGTGCTGATCTTACAGACATACACTACCATGCCTTGGTGGAAGTGAGACAAGATAACAAAATGAAATCAAATACATCTCAAGACTGTCAGTGCATTATTGTATTAAGTATTCTAAAGCGTATGGATGGGTACTATGGCAGAATGAGGAGTTCTAAGCAAGTATAGTCCAAGCTTAGAGAATGGTGAGAGAGAATCCAGAAGGTTGGAGAGACTGACATCTTGTGACTCCCTGAGAAACTGCATCTTAGACAAAGCATCTTGCTTAGTTCAGGAAGGGAGTAACAGGAGGTACAAGAATTACGAGGTAACTAAGAAACAAGATAAATTACCTGGGATGTAAGTTATACATGTTATTAATTCAGTAAAAAATAATAATGCATCTTCTTAACATCCGGATAGAAGTGCAACACTAGTAAAATTATCTCTGTGTCTACTGAGAGATCATAATAATGTAGAAAGTTAAGGCTGCTTTTCAATCCTCCATGTCCAAACTGTTTGCCATGGTAGAAAGTTTCTGAATCTCTGAAGATTATACAGAAGAACAACTCATTTCATTTCCTTCACCTTTGTTGAAAGTAAAAATTGGTAGACTTGGCCATGTCCTGATTGACAAAACCACTGCTCAGTTACTCAGAGCCTTCCACATTCTCAACACCAGCCTAGTATCTCTGTGGTGTTTTAGGGCCATCATGGGCTCTCAGAACATGAGTCTTTGTTTTCATGAGCCAAGATACAATTGAATGTGTAAAGGAACAAAATAAAGGAGAATCATCATGAATTCATCTCCTTCAGACATAAAATGTAGAAAATGCATCCCTTAAAATTATTGATATTCAATCCCTTGACACACCTGCATGAGTCAGAACATATTCACATGTCAGAGTGCACAATACTGATCAGGAGAAAAGCTGTCAGAAACCGAGTAGTGTGCCAGGATGGCAACTGAACAGAAAAATTTAAGAACGAATGAGTGGCCAAATCTATCAAGGTTATACAAGGTGAAGGTTACAAATCAAGAATGGTTAAGAGTCTTCAAAAGTCAAATCTTATTGTATTGACAGTATGACAGTGACTTTAATGTCTTACTTTAGGAAATAACAGAGTGCAATCTAATGGAATAATATTGCTATATAATGTTTCACAGAGAACAGACAGAAGACTTTAAATAGCAGGAAAATCTGTTATATCTCAATTATAGCAAATATGTCTATGAGGTAAATTTATAATCTAATTATATTTAATGCACATGCACATATTTGTGGAAAAAAGTGTAGATTATGTATATATGGTCCACTTAGTGTACTATATTTGCATTGCTTTATCATTTGCACATTGACTATTTTTAAATTAGCCTGTGTAGTAGTGAATTACTGATGACCTACCCCAAAAGGAAATACAAAGGATATCATTAGCTTGTTATGGGGATGTTGACCACAAGATCATTACTAATGCATCAACACTTTTGTAGTCCAGAAACAGAGCAAAACATAATACATAACAGAGCTGTTCCTACCTCCACTCAAGTAGCATCCCTGTGTCATAAAATCCCATGAAAAAAATGGAAAAATAGCTAAATTTATAGATTTAGATGAGGCCTGTGAATAGTTCTTGTTGTGAAATAAAATGAACATTACTCAGGGTCAAGAAAACGTTGTACCCATTTCAATGTGTGTTGTTTGGCTCCCACATTTCCAAAGATCTAGTTTAAAAATGATAACCTCAATGCAAGGCAAATTCTCAAAATCAAGAAGTTCTAGAGCTGTGAGAAATAGATGCCTACTTCTCAGTCCATTGTCTTCTGTTACTACAAAGTAAAAAAATCAATACACACATGTATATGTGTGTCTGTGTGAATATATACACATGTATATAATCCTTATACTGTTCTTGTACATTTTAACTTCAGACAGTAATTGACAGGTGATGGATTATTTAAGAAAAGAAGTTTGCTACTTGTGACATAAATAAATAAATAAATAAATAAATAAATAAATAAATAAATAAATAAATCACCACTGGATCACATATAAATGCAGACTGATGAGTTGCAGTCGTTTTTATGTCCTTCATGAATGAACAATTCATTAAGAAGCTGAGAGTCCAGAGGAGACAAGGTTACAGAGTTTTGAGAGAAGAGGAGTAGAGGGGAAAGAGTTGAGTAGCAGATTGAAGTTACCAAGTCAATCTAAAGTAGGTTTGCGTTGTCAGACAGCAATCCCTATGAGGTGTGTAAGCATGAAGTTTTACTGAGTCCAGTCAGCATGTGTAATGGTGTTCTCAGTTTCCAGTTTCCAGGTGCAGGGAAGGAAGATACATAGAGTTGCATTTAGCCATGTTGAAGTTTTGCAAGAAGAAAGCTGGTTAATGCTGTAATTTCAATATATTTTTGGAATTTTAGAACTTAAAGGAACTTTGCAAATTTTTATTACCTTTGGGTAATATCAGGCTCCTGCCAGCAAGCACTTCTCAGCACCAGCAATAGTGTCTGGGTTTGGGGACTGAAAATGGGATGGATCCACAGGCGGGGCAGTCTCTGGATGACCCTTCCCTCAGCCTCTGCTCCACTCCTTTCCCTGTATCTCTTACTGTGAGTATTTTGTTCCCCCTTCTAAGAAAGACTGAAGCATCCACATTTTGATCTTCATTCTTCTTAAGCTTCATATGATCTGTGAATTGTTTCTTGGGTATTCCGTGCTTTTGGGCTAATATCTACTTATCGGTGAATGAATACCATGTGTATTAATTAGTTCGTGACTAAGTTACCTCACTCAGGATATTTTCTAGTTTTTAATAGCAGATTAGTACTCCATGGTGTAAATGTACCACATTTTCTGTAGCTATTCCTGTTGAAGGACATCTGAGTTATTGGCATCTTCCAGCTATTATCATGTGTTTTTTTTTTTCTTTGACTTCATTTATAGATTGGATGATGTTGATAAATTTCCATATATTTAACCATCCCTGCAATTCTGGGATAAAGCCTACTTGATCATGGTGAATGATCATTTTGATGCGTTCTTGGATTCAGTTTGCGAGAATTCCATGGACTGTTTTTACATCCATATTCATGAAGGAAATTGGTCTGAAGTTCTCTTTCTTTGTAGAATCTTTGTGAAGTTTGGGTATAAGCGTTATTGTGGCTTCAAAGAACCCATTGGGTAATGTTCTTTTTGTTTCTGTTTTGTGGAATATTTTGTGGAAGAGTATTTGTATTAGGTCTTCATTGACGGTCTGAGAGAATTCTGCACTGAACCCATCTGGTCCTGTACTATTTTTGGATGAGAGACTTTTAATGACTTTCTATTTCTTTAGAGATTATGAGCTGTTTACATAGTTTATCTGGTTCTGATTTAACTTTGGTACTGGTGTCTGTCTAGAAAATGGTCCATTTCATCCAGATTTTCTACTTTTGTTGAGTATAGGCTTTTGTAGTAGGATCTGTTAATTTTTTAAAAATTTTTCTCAGTTTCTGTTGCTATGCCTGCCATTTCATTTCTGGTTTTGTTCATTTGAATACGGTCTCTGTGCCCTCTGGGTAGTTGGACAAAGGGTTTATCTTGTTGATTTTCTTAAAGAACCAGCTGCTAGTTTTGTTGAAACTTTATATAGTTCCTTTTGTTTCTACTTGCTTGATTTCAGCCCTGAGTTTGATTATTTTACCATCTACTCCTCTTGGGTGTATTTGCTTTTTTTGTCCTAGAGCTTTCAGGTGTTCTATCAAGCTGTTAGTGTAAGCTCTCTTCAGTTTCTTTTTGGAGGCACTCAGACTACGAGAATTTTCCTCTTAGCACTGCTTTCATTGTGTCCCATAAGTTTGTGTATGTTGTGCCTTTATTTTCATTAAATTCTAAAAAGTCTTTAAATTCTTTCTTTATTTCTTCCTTGACCAGGTTATCATTGAATAAAGCATTGGTCAGCTTCCATATGTATGTGGGCTTTCCCTTGTTTTGTTGTTATTAAAGACCAGCCTTAGTTCATGATAGGATGCATAGGATTATTTCAATCTTCTTTTATTTGTTGAGGCCTGTTTTGTCACCAATTATATAGTAAATTTTGGAGAAGGTACCATGAGGTGCTGAGAAGAAGGTATATTCTTTTGTTTTAGGATGAAATGTTCTGTAGATATTTGTTAAATCCATTTGGTTCAACACTTCTGTTAGTTTCTCTGTGTCTCTGTTTAATTTCTGTTTCAATGATCTGTGCATTGTTGACAGTGGGGTGTTGAAATCTCCTGCTATTATTGTGTGAGGTGCAATGTGTGCTTTGAGCTTTAGTAAGGTTTCTTTTATGAATGTAGGTGCCCTTGCATTTGGAGCATAGATGTTCAGAATTGATAGTTCATCTTGGTAGATTTTTCCTTTGATGAGTATGAATTGTCCTTCCTTATATTTTATAGTAATTTTGTGGAATGTCAATTTTATTCAGTGTTACAATGTCTATTCCTTCTTGTTTCTTGGAATCATTTGCTTTGAAAATTTTTTCCAGCTTTTCACTCTGAAAGTGTGTCTGTCTTTGTCACTGAGGTATGTTGCCTGTATGCAGCAAAATGCTGGGTCCTTCTTACATATCCAGTCAGTTAGTCTATGTCTTTTTATTGGAGAATTGAGCCCATTGATTTTAAGAGATAGTACAGAAAAGTGATCGTTGCTTCCTGCTATTTTTGTTGCTTGAGATAGAATTATGTTTGTGTGGCTCTCTTCTTTTGGGTTTGTTGCAAGGAGATTACTTTCTTCCTTTTTCTAGGGTGGTTTCACTCCTTGTGTTGGAGTTTTTCAGCTATTATCATTTGCAGAGCTAGATTTGTGGAAAGATATTGTGTAAATTTGGTTTACACATGGAATATCTTGGTTTTTCCATCTGTGGTAATTGAAAGTTTTATTGGATATAGTAGTCTGGGCTGGTTTTTGTGTTCTCCTAAGGCCTATATGACATCTGCCCAGGATCTTCTAGCTTTCATAGTCTCTGCTGAGAAGTCTGGTGTAATTCTGATAACTCTGTGTTTATATGTTTCTTGATATTTCCCTTATTGCTTTAATATTCTTTCTTTGTTTTGTGCATGTAGTATTTTAACTATTATGTGGCAGAAGGAATTTCTTTTCTGTTCCAATCTATTTGGAGATCTGTAGGCTTCTTGTATGTTCATGGGTATCTCTTTATTTAGGTTAGAGAAGTTTTCTATAATTTCGTTGAAGATATTTAGTGGCTCTTTAAGTTAGGATTCTTTACTCTCTTCTACACCTATTATCCTTAAGTTTCATCTTCTCATTGTCTCCTGGATGTCCTCGATGTTTTGATTTAGGAGCTTTTTGCCTCTTGCACTTTCTTTGACTTTTGTGTTAATCTTCTCTATGGTATCTTCTGCCTCCAAGATTCTCTCTTCTTGTATTCTTTTGGTGATGCTCGCATCTGTGACTCCCGGTATTTTTCCTAGATTTTCTATCTCCAGGGCTATCTCCCTTTGTGGTTTCTTTATTGTTTCTATTTCCATTTTTAGATCCTAGATGGTTTTGTTCAATTTCTTCACCTGTTTGCTTGTGTTTTACTGCAACTCTTTAACAGATTTTGTGTTTCCTCTTTAAGGGCTTTTTCTTGTTTATCTGTACTCTCCTGTATTTCTTTAAGGGAGTTATTTATGTCGTTCTTAAAATCCTCTATCATCATCATGAGATGTGATTTTAAATGCAAATCTTCCTCTTCCGATGCGTTGGGATATCCAGTATTGCTGTGATGGGACAATCTTGGTTTTTGTTGCTTAAGTTCTTGGGCTTTCCTCTTATCATCTGGTTATCTCTCATGTTACTTGGTCCTCCTATCTCTGACTGGAGCTTATCCCTCCTGTGGGCCTGTGAGCCTGTGACCTTAGGAGTGAGAGCACTCCTGGGAGACCAGCATTCTCTGGGCATTCTTTGGGGTAAAGGCTGTGGGACAGCCTTAGCTCTAGGCACAGATGAAGAACAGAAGTATCCTGTCCCAGGCTGCTCTGTGGTTCCTGTACCCTGTGTACTCCTGATGGATCCTTCTTTCAACAGTTAGTAGAGTGAAAGTGAGGTCTCACCTGTGGGCTTAGGAGTGAGAGCAGTCCTGGGAGAGGAGCTCTCTCCGGCAAGTTTTGGATCCTGAGGGCTAGGAGGCAGCCTTAGCTCAGGGCGCTAATGCAGACTGGAAGGATCAGGTCCCAGCCCACTCTGCGGTTCCTGTGCCTTGTGTGCTCCTGGCATGTCCCTCTTTGGACAGTTAGTGGAGTAAAAGTGGGGTCTCACCTGTGGACTTGGGAGTGAGAGCACTTCTGGGAGACCAGCCCTATCTGGGCAAGTTTTGGGTCCGGAGGGCTGTGGGAATATCCTGGGTTTTATTATTCCAAATGATTTTGAGAATTGCTCTTTCTAACCCTATGAAAACTTGAGTTGGAATTTTGATGGAGATTGCATTGAATCTGTAGATTGCTTTTGGAAAGACGACTATTTTCATTATGTTAGTCCTACCTATCCATGAGCATGGGAGGCCTTTCTGTCTTCTGTGGTCTTCTTCAATTTCTTTGTTCAAGGACTTGAATTTCTCATCACTTACTTGGTTAGAGTTACACCAAGATATTTTATATTACTTTTGTCTATTGTAAAGGGTGTTATTTTCCTAATTTCTTCCTCAGCCCATTTATCATTTGTATAAAGGAAGACTACTTATTTGTTACAATTAATTTTGTATCCAGCCACTTTTCTGACTTTGTTTATCAGATCCAATTGTCTGGTAGAATATATATATCACCATATCATCCCCAAATAGTTTTAGCTTGACTTCTTCCTTTTTAAATTGTATTCATGTCATCACCTTTTGTTTTCTAATTTCTCTACCTAGAATTTCAAATACTATATTGAATAGATAAGGAGAGTGGCAGCCTTGTTTCTACCTGATTTTAGTTGGATTGCTTGTAATTTCTCTCCATTTTATTTGATGTTGGCTGTTCATTTGCTGTGTATTGTTTTTATGAATTTTAGGTATATGCCATGAATTCCTGATGCCTGACTTTTAACATGAAGGAGTGTTATATTTTGTTGAAAGCTTTTCTCAGTATCTAATGAAATGATTATGTAAGTGTTTTCTTTGAGTTTATTTATACAGCGGATTATGTTAATGGATTTTCTTTTTTTTTTTTTTTTTTTTTTCCGGAGCTGGGGACCGAACCCCGGGCCTTTTTTTTGCTAGGCAAGCGCTCTACCACTGAGCTAAATACCCAACCCGTTAATGGATTTTCATATATTGAACCAACATTGCATCCCTGGGAAGAAACCTACTCAATCATAGTAATAATGGTTTTGATGTGTTCTTGGATTGGATTTGCAAGAATTTTATTAAATATTTTTGCATAAATATTAATAAACAAAATTAGTCTGAAGTTCTCTTTTTTTCCTTGGGTCTTTCTGTAATTTAAATATCAAAGAAACTGTGACTTCATAGAATGAATTAGGTAGTGTCCCTTTTGTTTCTATTATATAAAATAGTTTGAGGAGTAATGATAGTAGCTCTTCCTTCATAAGGTCTGTTAGAATTATGTACTGAAGCCACATGGCCCTGGCCTTTTTTAGTTGAAAAGTTGTTAATGACTGCTATTTCTGAAGTGGTTATGGGAGTGTTTAGTTGGTTTACCTGAGCTTGTTTTAAGTTTAGTATGTGGAATCTGTCTAGAAAGTTGTTCATTTCATCTAGATTTTCCAGTATTGTAGAATATGGGCCTTTTTTATTAAGATCTGATTTTTTTGAAATTTCTTCAGATTGTGTTCCTATGTCTCCCTTTTTTATTTCTGATTTTGTTAATTTGTACACTGTATGGTCTTTAGTTAGTTTGGTTTGGCACCAACACGGTACTGTGAGCTGGGCATAAGCCTGCAGGTTTAAAAAAAAAAAAAAAACAAAACATACTCGGGTCATTCCTGTCACAAGAATGCCAAATCTTTTGCTTTATTCACTAATCTGTACCCCAAGTTCACTGGGTGGAAAATTCCAGGAAGCACCGTGGGAAAACTGGTTAAGCCCCCAGGAACAAAGACCAAAGAACAAAAGGCAGGAATGAATCATTTCCCAGGTGTGCCACCCAGGTGTATCTCTACACGGCAAGGGCGTTCCTTTGTTAGGAACAAAAGGCTTCTACATTCAGGGCTTCAGCTGGGGTCAAACACTGCAGGGAGGGTCCAACAAGTTTGGTCAATTCTTTGTATTGTTCTGTTTATTGCTAATTGTTTTATTTCAGCCATGAATTTCTCTATTTTCTTCCTTCTATTACTCTTAAGTGTGTTTAATTCTTTCTGTCCCAGTGTTTTCAGTTGTACTATTAAGTTGCTAGTATAGGATCTTTCCAATTTCCTTATAAAGGCACTTAGTGCTATGAGTTTTCTTTTTAACACTGCTTTCATTGTTTCCCGTAAGTTTGGGTATACTGTGCCTTCATTTTCATGAAGTCTAGAAAATCTTTAATTTCTTTCTTTTCTGACCAAGTAATCATTGAATAGAGAGTTGTTCATTTTTCCATGACTATGTGGACTTTCTGTTGTTTTTGTTTTTATTGAATTCCAGCCTTCAATAGATAGAATGCATGGGATTATTTCAATCTTCTTGTATTTGTAGAGGCTTGTTTTTGCCCTATTCTATGGTAAATTTTGAAGAAGTTTCCATGAGATCCCGAGGAAAAAGTATATTCTTTTGTTTGGGAGTGAAATGTTCTTTAGGTATCTGTTAAATCCATTTGTTTCATAACTTCTCTTAGTTTTGCTGTATCTCTCCTTAGGTTGTTTTAGTGACCTGTCCATTGGTGAGAATGGACTTTTGAAGTCCCCATTATTATTGTGTGAGGCTCAATATGTGTTTTGAGCTTAAGTAAAGTTTCTTTTGTGAATGTAAGTGCCCTTGCACTTGTGATATACATGTTCTGAATTGAGAGTTCCTCTTGGTGAATTTTTCCTTTGACGAGTATGAAGTGCCTTTCACATTTGTTTTGGTTTCTTTTGGTTGAAAGTCTATTTTATTGGATATTAGAATATCCAAGTTGTTTCTTGGGATCATTACCTCAAAAACTTTTTTTCTGCTCTCTGCTCTTAAATAGTGTCTGTTTTTGTTACAGAGGTGTGCTTCTTGTATGCAGCAAAATGATGGATCCTGTTTTATGTATCTAGCTGATTAGCTTCTGTCTTTTCATTGTGGAATTGAGTTCATTGATGTTGAGAGATATTAAAAACCAATGAATGTTAGTTCTTTTTAATGTTGTTGTTGGATGTGGAATTATGTGTCTGTGATTCTCTTCATTTGTTTTTTCTTGTGAGATAATTAATTGCTTGCATTTTCTTGGATGTAATTACACTTCTTTTGTGTTTTCCCTCTAGTATCCTCTGCAGGAATGTATTAGTAGAAAAATATTGTTTATATTTGGTTTTCTCATGGAAAATCTTGGTTTCTCCATCTATTGTGACTAAGAATTTTGCTGGGTATCGTATCTTGGGCTGGCCCCTTGATCTCTTTAGATCTACATGACATCTGTTCAGGATCTTCTGGCTTTTTTATTGAATATTTTATGTATTTACATTTCCCCTTTCTCAGTTCCCCCTTTTCCATACCCCTTCCCCTTGCTTCTTTGAAAATGCTCTCCCTCCCACACACCCACTCCTGCTGCACTACCCTGGAATTTCCCTATTCTGGGGAAGCAAGCCTTCACAGAACCAAGGACTACTCCTCCTATTGATGCCAGACAATGTCACCCTCTGTTACATATGTGACTGAAGCCATGGGACCGTCTATGTGTACTCTTTTGTTGGTGGTTAGTCCCTGAGAGCTCTAGGGAATCTGGTTGGTTGATATAATTTTATTCCTGATATTCTGGTTTTTATTATTTCTGTTGAGAAGTCTGGTATAATTCTGATTGGTTTGCCTTTATATGTTACTTGGCCTTTTCTCCTTACCACTTTTAAAATTCTTTCTTTGTTCTGTACATTTAGTATCTTTCTTATTTTATGGGAGGATTTCCTTTCTGGTCCAAACTATTTAGTGTTCTATAGGCTTTTTGTGCATTTATTGACATCTTTCTTTAGATTAGGGAAGTTTTCTTCTATGATTTTGTTGAAGATGTTTTTTAGCCCTTTGAACTGGGAATCATTACCCTCTTCTATTCCTATTATTCTTAGGTTGGTCCTTTCATTTTGTTCCAAATATCCTGGATGTTTTGGGCTAGGAACATTTTACATTTTTTATTTTCTTTGACAATATCTTCTATGGTATCTCCTTCAACTGAGATTCTCTCTTTCCTATTTTGTATCCTGTTGGTGATGCTTGCATCTTTAGCTCCTGATCTCTTTCCTTTGTTTTCCATCTTAAGGGTCTTAATTTGTGATTTCTTTATTGTTTCTATTTTCTTTTTTATGTCTTGGACCATTTTGTTCAATTCTTTTACCTGTTTCCTCTAATGGACAAGCCGCATTTTCCATTGATGGTCAAATACAACAGTTCTCTATTCCTTTAGATTCCGCTCAGCTGGTAGAGCTTCAAGCTATCCTCGCAGTATTTCGTGCGCTGCCTTATGCACCCTTTAACCAGTGAAACAGTGCCCTATATTCGGCCTACCACCAATGCTAACCCCTGTTTGCCACCTTACAAAAGAATATTCAGAGGCGTTCTTGCCCCTTCTTTCTGGGACACATCCGAGCACATACCAGATTGCCAAGCCCCTTGGCCAATGGTAATGATGCCGTTGATCGCCTCACCTGGCTTGTGGCCTTGGCCAGGGGGCCTTCTCTACGCCCCTTACATTTGCCCAAAAAGCACATGACTTAAATCACCTTAATGCACAAACCCTTAGGATTAAATATAAGATCACCCGTGAACAGGCTTGCCAAATAGTCCGTAATTACAAAGGCTGCATGACCATACTACCTGACCCTCATCTGGGGGTCAAACCCCCAGACTGGTGCCTGGATAGTTCTGGCAAATGGATGTCACCCATCTTCCCTCCTTTGGTAAATTAAAATATATTCATGTCACCATTGATACCCTTAGCAGCTTTATCTATGCATCCCTGCAGACAGGGGAGGCCACCAAACATGTTATAAGTCATTCTCTGGCTTGCCTCACAGTTTTACCTCAACCTAAGATTGTTAAAACAGATAATGAACCTGGATATACTAGTTCTAATTTTAAAGATTTTTGTTCCCAACTCGGAATTAAACATGTCACGGGCATTCCTTATAATCCCACAAACAGGGTATAGTTGAAAGAACTCACCAAACCCTTAAAAATATAATCCATAAATTACAGTCAAATGGGGGAATATTATTCCCCCTCCCCAGTAATCACAAAAATTTATAAATGCACTCTTTATCCTTAACTACCTTGTCAAGGATGGAAAAACTGCAGCAGACCGCCTGTGGCACCCCCATAATTCTTATGATTATGCACCAGTCCTATGGAAGGACCCATTAACATCCCAATGATATGGCCCTGATCCAGTCCTTATTTGGGGACATGGATCAGCCTGCATTTGTGATTCAAAGACTGGGGGCGCCCATTGGCTACCCGAGCGCCTTGTTAAGGCCTTTAACCCATCCAGGGGACAACCCTGAGGAAAAGTCTAACTATGCTTAATTACAGATCATGCTGACCATGTTCCCTTTCATCTGGATCCTTGGAAGCATCATCATGTCTGCCCTTGCTACATCGCCTCACCAGATCTTCAACTATACCTGGGTGATTCTTAATGGCACCAGAGATGTGGTGTCTGCCAACTCCACCACCGCTGCACGAATTCCCTGGCCCAATCTTGAGTTCCTGCAGTTCTGGGAAAGAGGCACCTCCATGCATACAAAGAGAGAACCCATCACTGCCGTGACTCTTGCAGTACTCCTAGGCCTGTCAGCTGTTGGGACAGGAACTGGGGTTGCCTCCCTGATCACCTCCCAACAGAGTTATCATCAGCTCAGTGCTGCCATAGACACGGACATCAGTGACCTATAACAAGGAATAACCTATCTTAAAGACTCAGTTGCTTCCTTGGCTGAGGTTGTTCTACAAAATAGAAGGTGATTAGATCTTCTTTCTCCAACAGGGAGGGCTCTGTGTGGCCCTCAAGGAGGAGTGTTGCTTTTATGCTGATAAGACAGGATTGGTAGAAAACAGCCTAAAAAAAGTAAGAGAAAGTCTACAAGAGAAAGAAAAGAGTGAAGCCTGGTATAAAAATTGGTTTTCTGCCTCTCCCCTGCTCACCACTCTTCTACCCAGTATCCTGGGTCCCTTTATAGGACTCCTGCTACTTGTCTCCTTTGGTCCATGGGGGCTTAAAAGTTAACTGATTTTATCAAGGCCCAGGTGGATTCAGCTACCAAGCAGGTCTCAGTCCATTACCACCACCTCCATTGTGAGGAGGCTGAGACAACCGGGGAGTGTGATTCTCCCCTTGGGTCACCCGTGGCTGGCCTCTACTTCTCCACCTTAAATACAGCCTGTAACTCAGGCTGGAAAATCAGTCGCTGGTGGAAGCTTCAATGACGGGAATATTATGGTGCCACATACCAGGCGCACACCTCACCGCTGTGAAATAACCCTACGACCGGATTAGCATGGGTCCATGATCTGGGTTACCCACTCTCACAAAACACACACGTATAGCCCAGAACGGTGTGTTAAGTCCTAACTGCAAGAGTGGCTCGCCATGGCTGAGCTGGGCACTCTGTGAGGCATGTCTGATCTATCTCAGACCACTACTTCCACCCTGGCACAAATGATGGAACCTAAGTGAGAGCGCCAGACATGGGGGCAACCTGTGTAGACTAAGACACGGGGCTTCACCGACCAGGTGCTGGTTGTGGATGCACACCATATAGACAGAACTTCCTCCCATTGATAGTTAAGGAAAGGTGGAGATTTTGGGGACTGGACGTCTGAACTAAGCAAAGCTAGAGCCCTGCCCTGAGCACATTCCAGAGAAGGGCTTGACCTTTTCAAAGAACTTGTCCCCGGAAGGCTGTGGCCTCCTTGTCTAAGGAGAACATCTTGGAGTTTAAAGATTCACCTTATGTCCTTGGGCACTTCCCAGTACTCCCCCCACCCCCACTCCCCCACCCCCCCACCCCTGCTCTAAGCTTCAGTTCCTGCTTCAATTCCTGCTTTAGAGCTTTAAATGCTGTGCATTCCTCTCAATAAACAAACCTTGACAAGGACACTGCTTGGTCTCTCTCCTCTTTCTCGCCCTTTCTCCCGCAGGTATGGGTCCCCTTTGACCCCCACAAATAACTGGGTCCCTGCTGGCGGGGGCAGGCCTAATATGGTGATCACCATATTATCACCATGTAGACGACAAGTCATCCATATTTCATATATATATACATGGATATTTCATGAAATATGTACATATGTTACATATGGATATATGTAACATCATAAAATCACATGGAACTAACATTCACAGAGCATTGTACCTAAATACTCAAGAATATACCTATTTCTCAGCAGCTCATGGAACTTTCTTCAAAATTGATGACACATTAGAGCACAAAGCAAGTATCGAGAGTGAAGAGAAAATTAAAATAATATCCTGCATCCATTTGAAGATAATAATTAAAGCTGTATATCAACAACAGTAGAAAAGGCAAACGTACAGTTTGAAGCCTAACTCACTACTGAATGACAATTCAGTATCAAATCATTCTCACAAATGATTGACAATTTGGTCAAGGAAGAAATCAAGGGGGATAATAAAAACCTTTTAGAATTAAATAAAAATAAAAACACAGATGTATGAGGTACATTGAAGACTGTTTTAAGAAGCAAGTTCATAACAGTATCTATAAACTACCACCAACAACAACACTTTGAGAGATCATATATTACTCATTGACACACCTCAAATCTACAAAGAAAAAGAAGAATAAATACTATTCAAAAAAGTATATGAGGAAAAATAATCAAACTCAGAATTAAAAATCTATAAAATAAAAAAGAAATTACAAAGAATCAATGAAATTTAAAATGGATTCTTTGAGAAAATTGACAAGACTGACAAACCTTTAGGCAAATGAGTAAAAAAAAAAAAAAAACAAAAACAGGAAAATATCTGAACTAATAAAACTAGATATTGAAATGGAGACATTATAATAGACACCAAAGAAATTCACTAATGAATACTTCTCTTAACCAAGAAAATCCCAGGGCCAGATGGTTTCAGTGCAGAATTCTATTAGAAGGAGAGGGAGGGAGAGAGATTCCAAAACAAATAAACTAAATAATAAATGTGCTCTAGAGTTGAGCAGGTTGTTCTTATACAGGGAGACAAGTAGATGTTCAACAACCTCAATTGTCAAGGAAATGAAAATAAAAGTATTTTGAGATTCATTTTGCCCTTTTAGAAGGATTCATATCACACAAATGATGGCACAACCTGGTGGCAAGCATGTAGGGAAAGGAAACAGTTATTAATTTTTGATAGGACTGTAACCCTCTACAGACACTATAGAAATCAATGTAGAGCTCAAAAAGCTGAAAATTATTCTCACAAAATATCCAACCTATACCACGTTGGGCATATTGCCAAATAATTACATATCTTACTACAGAGACACTTGCTCATTTTGTTCATCTCTATTCATAATTGCCAGAAACTTGAAACAGCCTAGATTTCCACCAACTGATGTTTACATAATGGGATATTATTTAGCTCTTTGGAAACATGAAAATATTAACATTTTGGGTAAATGGGTATATCTAGAAACAATATTTTTCGGAGTGAGATAAACCAAAACCCCAAAAGTCAAATATTGAATGTTTCTTATTCCTTTTTATATTCTTCATTCATACAATACATCCCCGCTGCGCTATCCACTCCTCCAAAAGCGCCATTCACCTTTCTTCTCCCCAGATTTATCCCTCCACCATTTGCCTTCAGAAAAGAGCAGGAACCCAGTGATATCATCTGACTATAGCATAATAAGCAACAGTAAGACTTGGCATAAACCCTCATATTAGGACTGGACAGGACAACCTGGTTGGAGAAAAGGAGTTCCAAGAGCAGGCAAGAGAGTCAAAGATACACTACCTGTTCCTACTGTTAAGTGTCCCACAAAACACCAAGCTTATTTGTGGAGAAACTAATGCAGGTGCAGGCTCTTATGATTGTCGCTTCAGTGATTCTAATGATTCCTGCTTAGTTGATTCTGAGAGCCATGTTTTGCTGGTATCCTTGACTTCTCTAGCTCCTACAATTCTTTCTTCCATTCTTCATTGGGGTTCCCAGACTCTGAGCGTAGAAGCTTTCTCTTGCCTAGTGTTTGGCCGTGGGTCTCTGTATCATATTCCATCAGCTGCCAGCCTTTCTGATGACAATTGGACTAGGTCCAGTTTTAGACATTTATGTTTCAATCTGAAAAACCACTGTAGGAATTAGGTAGCTAGTAAGGTATCATGGGAAAAGAGGATCTTCCAAAGAATAAGAAATAAAATATAGTGATATAAAAAGATAAAGTACAAACTAGAATAGGAAAATTAAATGGGGAAAGAATAAGAAGACATGGTAAAGAAGGATTATAGTGAGAGATATAATACTAAAACCCTTTGAAAAGCCGTATTGAAATCTAGAAAAATATATATAAGCGTAATCAAATAGAGTCCTTACTAGACAATTTCTATCACCAAGTAAAACTCTCATGCCAGGAACGGTTTACATCTTGTTGAATCATTGGCTGAAAGGTTGATTAGCCTCCTTGTTCCCCAGGTATTGCTGGCTATTTATTGTCAAGGCTATTGGTTACCATCTGCAACTTGATGGTAGGACCATATTGCTGAAGTTGCAGATAATAATACTTACGCCATTAAACTTGGAGAAATCAAGCCAGTTCCCAATGAGAAGCTTCACTCATACAGACCATAATTCTTTGTGCTGTAAGTTACTCTTCACATAACTGGAGGAGGAAGGCAACCCTCAGTATCATCCAGCTACAATCTCTAAAACAGAGACCTACCTGCAAGATGTACTGATGCAGTAGTGGCATAAATACTATGGAAGTGACAGATTACTTTATAAAATTGGATTTAAGATCCAGCACATGAAACACATCCTATGCCGGACATTATAAAAGTGATCTGGGATTAGATGGGCCATGGCCTAATTGAAAATAGGTCATTGCTCTACTAAAGCAATACACATTAACATAATTCCCAATGACATGTTGCTAAACCTATGGATCAGTATATCCCTGAACCTCACCAGGAAAGCTTCTCCTTAGTGAATGTCCTAGAGACTCATGACAGGAAAATGTGCAGACACTTAGGAATGCTCGACTTAAATGAGGTACCTTTAACAAATATCTCCCCTGAAGACTTAGAGATCTATGTGGAAGAGGACATAGAGCGATTACTAAAGAGCCAGGAGGAGAGAGAGACTCAAGGACACAATTAATTCCTCCAGCCCCCCAAGGTCAGACGTGCATATCCACAGAGATGCAAACCACCTGCAAGGATTCAAAGCACACAGAATTCAATTATTAAGAAAAGGAAGGAGGCACAAAATCTTAACCAAGAAGCTATTTAGAACTGACATAGACTAGGAAAGGGAAAATCAGTTTTATTCAAGGAAGTATCATCAGCGGTATGAATCACACTCCAGAGCAAATCTCTCTCCCAACCTCCAGGAATTCCCAGCCAACACAAAAGAACCTCACGATTTTTTGAATGCTTTCTGTTTGGTTTTGATATTTATTTGTCTCTGCTTGTTTGTTTCTTATGTGTTTCATTTTACCTTCTGGTGTTTAATTTCATTTTTTGTTTGTTGGGGATGGGCACTTAGGAAGCATGAAAATGGGATAGAGGGAGTAGGGACAATATAGTAGGAGTTGAAAGAGAAAAGGAATATGATCAAAATCTGTCATAAAAAAATTTAAGGAAATAAAAATTTTGTTTACAAGTAAGCAAGATGTGGACAACTGCTCCAAACATAGTGAAATATAGTAGAAATACATTATAAAGAAAAGCAACAACTTACCATGGTGATATATGAGACGTCCATGCCAATGTATCTTGTTTTAAGTTACCTAAAAAATTCCTCAATGTCCTAAGAAGAAATAAGAAGGCCCTGTTTGAAGATGGAGAAACCAAAGCCCACAGAACTAGAAGAATGTCCTTCCCAATAAAAGAGCTTTTAAAGACTCTCAGAATTGGAATCCAAGTACCTGTGTTTCCAGTTTAATAATTATAATGAGTACCTTGAAGGGCTCCCTAGCCTTGGAAATAGTCTTTACAAAATACCAATATAAATTCCTCATGGGCTCTTTAAAGTCTTCCCCAAAGAGCTTAAGAACAGCCCGTTTTGCTGCCTTTCTTTTGATACTCCTCCTGAAATGGGCACAAATGATCTTTGTTTTTTAAGTGCTGAATCTTGCTATCTCAAAGTAGGTCAACAAGGAGTGGTAGTTTGCCAATATAGGAGGCATTTCATATTGTCCATAGTGGACCTGAGCTTTGTACTTTGCAAAAACACATTTATATCGGCCTACTTCAATTTTATTTTCTCAAACTGCTACAAAGATTATTGTTTAAAATTGGATTTGTAAGTAGTCAAGATACCAAAAAGCCTATAGCAAACAAAACAAATTCTTATAATCAGACCGTTCTGGCACCAAATAACTTTTAAAACTGATTATTTAGTTTGTATTGCATCTTAATGGGAATAAAAGACAAGGAGCTTATATTAATGAAAGTTAGATAATCAGTGAATCTTAGAGTGAAATAGAGTTTGAAGATGATTCGTATTAACAACGCATCCAACTCTATCTTACATTATAAGCAACCAGGGAGTTTTTCAAAAGTATCACTTCAGGATTTTGTGGTATAAAAACTTCATTTTGCCTGTGGTAGTAGGATCATGTTCCTTTTAAAAACAGTTTCTCAGGCAATAGAACATTCAGTCAGGTGTGTAATCAACATATCAGTAACAACTCTGCAAAGTTAATAGGAACAATAAAAGAACAGTTTGATTTCTACGGATGAAAACCACAGTAAGAAAATATACATGAATGGTTCAACAAACAGCCACTCTTAGATGAAGAGAAAGAACAGATGTTTGAGACCACCAAACTACAGATTATGTTCTCAACTCTTCAATTAAGGGTAAAAGACCCAAAAAGCATACTTAGAATGAAAATATCTGTTATTCATATAGAAAATATTTCTATTTTGCTTTCAACAAAATTGCAAAACAATGCAACAAAATATAAATCTGTGTAACCATACCTAGATGAGTACACAGAATATGCAATTTTTGGACACTACTATGACGTTCTGGATGCAGAAAATAGTACAAACTAATACTCAGCCTGAAAAGATGCAGACTACTGAACATAAAATTATGGCTTAATGGAATATTTATACAGATACATTCTGGTAACATTTTGCTCTGCCAGAGGAGAAAATCTTGAATCAGTTACATTCTAGTTGGCATAAATATACCTAGCACCAATACTTTTCTTCTAATTTTGTTCTCCTCTAAAAGGTCCCAGAGTATGTGTACACCATGTTGCACCATGGTGCCAACCTGGTTTACATAATATGTTAGAGACCAGCCAGCAATACATAGAAAGAGCCTATCTATAAGTCAACAAACAAACAAACAAACAAACAAACAGACAAACATATAGACCCAGAACCCTTTCAGAAATACTTTCTAGAATTAATAAACAAAGTATACAAGGTATGTCTAGATCATCTTGCAGCACCAGAATATTTGAAAATCCAATTCAGAACAACATAAAATAATGACAGAGTATGTAAAAGCCAAATAATGTAGATAACGAAATTAGACAAAGCTAAACTGATATCAAAGATAATGAAAGTACAATTGCATTGAACCATGGTCTGGCATACAAATATGATATTCAGAAGTCCATTCATTATAAAGAAAAATAACCATTTTAATTTAAATGAAGGAAAAAAGAATAATATCCAGTGCAAAGGAATTTGAAATAACCGATGAGGTTTCTTCTTGAATAGGGAAAGCACATAGTGCCTTTATATGCGCATAAGATAAAAAGGTATGAGCAGGAACTTACCTCAAATCATTTCAGAGTCAAAGACAGTCTTCGTTCCCTTAAAAAAGAACAAACCTACCTTAGTTATTTCATAGTCATGACTGTTTCTTATTTATAATGAAAAAAGTCACCATGGATCTAATTTTAAGCTGCCTTGATATTATCAATAATTTTAGAAACTAATCATGGAGAAATGATTTTATGTTATATTTGAAGCCATCCATTATGAAAATTGTGTATTGCATAATAGGTTCACATTATTGGAGACTATCCTACAGTCTACTCAGCACAATTTATGTTTTAAGGAATGAGCATCCATGTGTAAAATATAACATTTTTCTCCTGCTGGTAATGAAGCCTATATTTCGTCATGGACACTAAACTCTGCCAGGCTATTTTTCCTTTGGATATTCTCATGTATTTTTTTCCAGCAGTGGCTGCTGTTCAAACTTACATAATAGAATTGTCACACTTTATAAACTGTGTTGAATATTCTGATCCCTTTCATTTGAAGAGGTCCTCTATTTCATGCCCAACTACCTTTGAGGGCCTTCTGAGATAATCAAGTAGTCGTTGGCACCTTGCATGTAATAGCCACTGCTGCGTGAAGAGTCCATAAATTCAATTCTCTGTGCAAAAGCCATGGAAAACAGGGCCTTCTAGACTAAATCACTTGCACGACGCTCTATTAGATTTCTGAGCCTAGCCCTGATAAACAAAAATTTGGAGGGTATTTTCTATTACAGATTCAACAATATCAGGAGGTTCAAGTGTCTCACAGACTAATATTTTATTCTGGTTTCTTGTCTACTTTTCATGATCTTGATGCTATTTTAGTGGGTCAGCTTCCCCTGTGATTTGTGGTCCCAGTTCACTGCAGTCTCAGATGGACCATTGTCCTGATTCAGCTGCAGAATATGAGCTACCCTGAGAATTCAGCCCATGCTATTATTCCTGCTACATATCAGATGGAGAGGCAGCTAGAGCACATCCTAAACTAGTTACAAGTCAGAGCTCTGTCTAACTAGTATAGATTGCTATTTATTTATGGCTAGCCT
Organism: Rattus rattus; assembly: GCF_011064425.1. Taxonomy (NCBI): domain Eukaryota; kingdom Metazoa; phylum Chordata; class Mammalia; order Rodentia; family Muridae; genus Rattus; species Rattus rattus. Next base: position 24,285,223 of record NC_046168.1, on the reverse strand, counting down.
GAAGCAGTTTCAGACACAGGTGACCATCTTTAACTTGATCAAATTGAGCTCACCGCGTGTTCTTCTGGAACAAAGTATTACTGACTCCAGATCTCCTGTTACCAGGAGCATTATCTGCTACTGTTTCCCTAAGGCTGTGCCAGTTCTGCAAAATGCTTCAGTTAGAAATATCCTTTTATAATGTACATCTGCACCTTATCATGTCTGTACGACTTCCTATATCAGCATCAGAGAAGAGGAAAAAGCCATCCCCAGTCTCAGGTTTTCTGTGCTAGAATGGCAAATATATCACAAAGATAACCTAAAGAAATAACAGAACTCCAGCTAAGCTAAACTTAAACTAAGAAGTAAATTAGAATATGAGTCTCCAACACACACACACACACACACACACACACACACACACACACACACACTTCTTTATATCCAACAGAGAAACACATTTGTAAATAGGAACGCATGGAATTTCCACATTTAAAATACACTGTTTCCACCACATCTAATATTAGAGAAGATGATGGATTTAAGGAATGAATACAAGATTCCAAACTAAAAAACAAATATGTAAGTTTATTGACTTCTTTCCCATTAAGAAATGTTGGTTTTAATTTGGCCACTAATGGATGGATAGATAGATAGATAGATAGATAGATAGATAGATAGATAGATAGATAGATAGTTTTAAAAGGAAAATCTTTAGTCTCACAATTGAATAAGGCTTTAAATGCTATATTATGTCTGAGTATAGGTCAGGATAATAGTCAAGAAATTGCTTTGATTGTAAGGCAAGAAATCATCTGTATTTTAAAGAATCAATGGACTCATTCATTTTTAGAGTCCTGGTTAATGTTTGCCTCTATTATAACTTGATGAAAACAATATTTATTTCAGCTACTCTATCGTAAACATCTCACTTAGATCTATAGACTTTTTGATATTTTAGATTTTAAATATGAGGATCAATGGGCATTATGTTCATGTTACATACATAAAAGAGGATCATTAATCCTGTGCAGTATAAGTACTTTTATTTTTACAAATTAATCTTCTATACCAAAACATTGTAAAAATACTTTAAAACTCCTCAAGGGCAATCTCATACTTAAGGCCATTGATTTAATTTTGAAATAAACTTAAACTAATCTGCCCTTATTTAACAGTAAGATAATAGAACAAGAGTATCTTTTGTTAACAAAACTCATATTTGATAGTTATCATTTTTCCAAATGACATATCTTAAACTTGAAATTTGAGAGAGTTCTATGATACTTCAAGGTAATTTAAGAAATTAGAAGAGAATTAGAAAAGAAATGCTTGGTTTACAGGAGACAATTTCCTGTTGATTGACAATTTATCTTTTTCCATATTATTTGAGAAGTGTAGCCCTGATCAAGATACATTCATAAGATGCAATTTAAATGGATAAGGATTAATTGACAAATAAGAGAAGTCACTTCAATTATGTAGAATAATTTTTATTCCACATTTAAATGATGTAATGCAGACATGGAGCTGGAACTGAGATGGCCAGACAGTGGGGAGTGATTGAACACTTAAGTACATCCAATATGTTTTTCCGCCCTTCAACTTTAGCCTCAATTCAGGAGAATATCACAGTCTAGTGATTGTTTGTTGTGGAGATCACTAACACACAGGTTGAAAGTGATCCCAAGATAAGAAACAATAAAGTTGGGGGGGGATTTTAGACATTTATGACCCAGAAGATGCATAACTAAAGACAACAACTACAGCAACTGTTACTAAATAGTATTCCAACTGATGGCGGATTCAGGAAGAAATGAAGAGCTGAGATAGGTAAATAGTTTAAGAAGGTTAGGATTAGGGTGGAATAAACTTTACAAACAAGTCCTCCTGTTTACCACAAATATTAACCCTTCCAGGTTATAAAAAGCATTCTCTTGAGGATACTGGTGAATGTCCTTAGTGGCAAAACCTGGAGAGAAGTGACCCTTGAGAGAAGAGGATGACACTTGGTGAGACCAGTTTTTACCTGAGAGAATACTCCACATGGGTTAAGTGAACCACAGAGAGATCTCGAGCGCCAATTAACAATTTCACTGGCTTGAAGAGCCCTGGACCCAAGGTAGGTGATGGAAAGGAACTGGTGTAGTCCTAACAGAAGGTAGTTCAGAGGCCTACAGGTGTCACTAAAATATTTGGTTGAGTCCTGAGCAGAAAGCAAGGGCCAGAGGTCTGCAGGGCTACACTCCTGGATCAGAGAGACGACCCCAGAAGTGAAGTCTGTCTCACAAGCACCATACCTTCCCATAGTTTCACATTTTCCACATCCATGGAAAACCTGCAATGCCCGCCAACTAAAGCAGAACCAGGAAAGACTCACCTTGAAAAGTCTGAAACAAATTTTTAAAGAAGCAAACCATGAAGAGATTTTAAGAGCTCAGAGGAAGCACAGGGAATAAAAGCATTTAGAACTTTCCTTCACTGTGAAGGAAATTCCTATATAAAAGGAATTTTAACAATTAAACAAGGAAGTAGTGCACAAGAAGTGTCTGGAAACAGCCATATTTAAAAAAATACTGGAATACGAAATTAAAATGATTTTTTTATAATTAACTTAAAGTATTTACAGAGAGAAGAATAAAGAGAGAAAGAGAATCAGACACACTAACAAACATGAAGAAACTTAGAAAAGATAGTAAGGTGAAATTCTGAAGATAAAAAATTAAGAGTCATTGGCACTAGCTCACGTTCCTGTGGAAATACTCACACATGTGGGCCTACACATCGACTTCTTTCAGATACCACAGAAATATTTACCAGAAACTGTGGCAATATGTGGTGGTTCAGTAAGCCTCCCCATCTCTGCACAGACCATTTCTTCAAGAATAAGAGCACTGATGGCTCCTATTTGAAAAACAATTGATTTTTTAAGAGGCCAAGATGGCTGATAACTACAATACAAAAGTAAATTTCAATATCCTTTCAAGTTATACAGTGAAAACTTTAAGGAGTTATTGTTTTATTATTTCTTTTTTTTTTTCATTTTTGCCTCAGTTTTATTATTTTCTTTGCTTGGTTCTGCTCTAGAGCTTTGCAGGGGCTTTAAGTTGCTGGAATGCGATTTCTCCAATTTCTTTATGAAGGTACTTAGTGCTATGACCTTTCCTTTTAACATGGCTCTCACCGTGTCCCGTTATTCTCAGTGAGCTCTGCATTCATTTTCATCAACTTCTAGGAAGTTGGAGCAGAGGCTTTCTCTGACTCTTTTGCCTACTTGTCGGACCCTTTTCCTTGTGGGTCGCTTTGTCCATCTGGGATGATCTGTGCCTGGTGTTATTATAACTTGTTACGTCATGTTTGGTTGATATCCTGGGGAGGACTGATGAGAGATAGGTTGGGTGGAGACACTGTCTGGATTGGGTGGAGACCACCTGAGGAAGAAGGGGAAAGTGATGTCTAGATGTAATAAACAAAAGAATACAATAATAATAATAATAATAATAATAATAATAATAATAATAATAATAAACAAATTGGCATTAAAATGAAACATTTAAAGATTTATTTTATAGACACAAACCAACCACGAACAACAAATAAATTAAAAACATTCACTAACAGTTCCATGTTGGAGATAAACGGGGCATTAATGAATGCATAATTTAGTTCATTGGTCTAAATAAATACTTCTGACCTTCTGGGCTCTATCACATTCCTTTGACATTTTCCTTCTGAGACTCTCCAGTCGTTCCTGTGAACTCCAAGAATAACCTAATCGTTGGACATTCTCTGATAAGTAACTTAACAAAACAAACAATATCACCCATGATGCAATCACCCTTAATTGGAGCAGGACCAACACAGAGGAACAACCATCGATTATGAGGAACAAAGGACTCCCCTATAACAATAACAATAATAACCATTACCCCTGAACAACTGGAAGAGCCATGTCTAAACAAAAAGGATGAGTCAGGACCATTGATGACTCATGATGACGTCCTTGTTTATACAGATGCTCCACTGTATAAACAGTTATTTCCCTTTCCTATAAAAATCTCCTGTTCAGAGGCCCACCACCCCACTCAGTGAAGACAGGTGGAGGACACCCAGAGATAGCCTGACACCATGCCACATGGTGTGGACAGCAAAGACCTCCACAGAGGCTTGCCTGCCTCCACCCCATGAGGAGGCACAGGTAAGCAGAGCACACCCAGATGCTAGCCCACTCCCATGTGGCACTGTCAGGCTGTAGACTCACAGTGGCCTGCCCACAGCCGTGCCATGTAGCTCAGGCAGACAAGGACACCCAGATCCCTGGCAGCCATGTGGCTTTTCCACCTTGGTGGTTCTGACATGGGAGAGCTGGGGATTAACCAACTCAACTACTACCCACCCAGATCCAGGGCTTGGAGTTGGCCCAGTCCAAGTCTACCTCAACTGTGAAATGCTGGAGAGAGTAAAAGGGCTGGTCCTGCAAATCCAAAGCTGCAAGGTCTCCATGATCGAGGTCAACAATAGGATGTCCAAGAGGAGTCCTAGTGAGGATCTAGTATTGATGGTGTATCTGGTATTTTAGAAGCCAGATGTCTCGAGGCAGACCAATGACTCAGTGCAATGAACATTCGCAAGTACAGATGTGTGGACCAAGGGTATACTGTGGGACACAGTGTGGCGCACCACAGCTTCCATGACGAGGTGTTTTCTATGCTTTGATTTGTTTTCTTTATTTTTTTACCTTTTTTTTTTAAAATTTTCTTTTGAGAGAAAGGTTGCAAAGATAGGGTAGGATGGAGAGATGAGTGAGATTAGGCTTCACGATGGAAAACTCACACAAAAAAATTACCTAATTCCCTTCAAAATTCAACGTTCCTGCTTGCCTCTATGTTGCAGGAGAGTTGATCACTTTGTGGACCCTGAGATTGTGAACTGGCAAGACTCAACCTTTGATTCCAGAGCTTTTTGTTTATTGTAAACAAGTACGCATGGCGTGGCTCAGACTTAGCACACGCCTTTAATCCAAGAGCTAAATAAAGTCAACCCTAAGTCAAGAGGGGGAGCAAACAACCAGCTGCCGGGAAGTGAACAGAAAGGACAGCCTTTAGGTTGAAGTGGGTTTAAGTCCTTAGAGAAGGAAACAGCTTTTACTTCTGGGACATTGGTGGAGGTTTTTCCCTCTGGGACTTTGGTGGAGCTCCTGCCTTCTGGGATATCAGTGGAGTAGAAGGTTAGCCGGGCGTAGTCTTTCACAACAGCTTCTGGCTTCTCCGTCTCCATTCGATAAAATCGAAAGGTTGGAATTTTTGCTTTTTAACATTCTTAAGCATATATATGAAGTTAATACACCTCCATAAATGTTCACTCCCAAATGTATACAAACATTCATAATGCATGCATGCATGCATGCATACATACATAAATGCATCATACATACTTGCATACATACATACATAGACTCCTACAAAAGCAAGCACCCAATAATCTTGCACACAAAAAGAAACTGAATCCATAATTTAAAGTCTTATCAAACCAGATGCGTGACTCAGATGACGCCTCTATCTATCAGACATTTACAGGAAAGAGTTTAGCGACTCTCTGCATCGTCTTCCGGGAAATAGAAGGAGGGAATGAATACAGCTTTGCTCATCTCATTAAGCCAGCATGATATAGCTAAGGACCTAAGATGATGACCGACATAGGAGAATTAAGCAGACCTTGAACTTCTATTAGGTTCTTTTTGAGTGGTGCCTTTAATTTGTGGATTTGCTATTTGTTAATCCTATTTTCTAGATTGAGCAATTTTGCCTTAAAAAAAATGCTTTTATTAAAAAAAAAAACTTTTGAAAAACTGAATTCATCTTGAGGATTAAATGAGATCCTGACTATAAAATCATTTGCAAAAACTGTTAAAACACTGAGTAGTTCGTTATTTATCATTCATTATGCAAAGTTGAGGAATTCTTAAATGTGAGGTGATTTTCCACACCCTCCATGTCGGAATACTAAAGGTCAGTGTTCTGTCTCACTTGAAATCCCAACATCACAGAACGGTTCACCTATAATTCTAGGCGTATTTCTAAGCCAAACTTCAGAAGTCTTATCCCAGATTTCTCACTCCAATTGTCCTCATGTAGCACACGCTAACAGGAAAATTCCATGAACAGTTCTCCGAGTGCATGTCTGAAATTTCAAACAGACTGGTGCAGCCATCTGCTCCTTCTGATAAGAGACTCATCTGTCTGTTGAGAAGGTAGGGAAAAGGCTCACCGAGAAAGAACAATGTCTCCTTGAAACCCCTGTAGCCTCGCTGGGTGGCTCCCGGACATGCACCAGATAATTAGGGGTCAAACCAACATTTTCAGGCTGTATTTGGATGGGATTTGAATTCATTGTGCCTGCACTCTACGCAGCTCTCCGTACAGCGACTGGTGTAATTTGGACGATGCGCTCAGCATCTGCTGCCTTTCAGAGGCGAGCACTGTGATTAAGGGAATTCGCCCAGCAGCTTTTCTGATTTTAAAGAACTGAAATGAGACCGGTTCCTACAGAGACAGTGGAATAAGTGGAGGTGTGTTTCTGCAGATGATGGAAGAATAATTGTAACCATGCTGCTCTGTGGTAGAAATAAAAAAACTTAAATGAAACCTATCCAAAACAATCCAAATACGATTTTCTTTTCAGAAAACAAAGATCAAAAAGGTCCTGTTCAATTTAAAAAAATTAGTAGGACTTTTGTTAGTCGCATGACTATCCACCTCAGGAACCTGCATAACATGTACAAGTAAACAGGATTGATTGCTAGGAAGTTAATCGCACATATTCCTTCATTGAGGTGAAAATTAGTAATAATGCATACCTTTAGGGAATAGAATAAAATTTAACTTAGTAGAGGAATGGAACAGGAGAGATTTTAACATATATTTTCCTGTTACACAAATTATCATCCTGTACTCTGTGCTTTAAAATTCCAAACATATATAACTTTATATAATTAACAATTACCTTAACAAAATAAAATTGGATTTTAACTTTTTTTTTCCATCTTTACTAACTTGGGTATTTCTTATTTACATTTCGATTGTTATTCCCTTTCCCGGTTTCTGGACCAACATCCCCCTAACCCCTCCCCCTTTTTAACTTTTTAATCGAATTATTTCCAGGTACTTTTGATCTGAGGATCAGTAATGCAAACTAGGGTTCTCCTTCTGACTGACTAACAGGGCTGCAGTCATTATTGAATCAAAACCTAAATTAGCTGCCTTCCTCATCAATGAAATTGGAACAATATAAGCAGCCTTTTATACCTTTCAAAGGGAGGTTATTCATAAAATTAGATGAGCATTTTTACACTGGGTTATTACACTAGTAAACTGTGTGTAGACGCCCAGTTGTGGGGATAGTTTTATGTGTGTTCCTATAAAATTTTCCATTTTTTTTTGAATAAATGCTACCAAAAATTGGAACTAATTCATTTTTTCTTTTTTCTTTTTTTTTTTTTACACTCCAGATTTTATTCTTCTCCTGGTCCACTCCCTCCCCTATAGTTCCATATCCCATACCTACTCCCCACCCCACCCTCCATCTTCATGGGGATGTCCACACCCCACCCACCCCACCAGACCTCTAAACTTCCTGGGGCCTCCAGTCTCTTGGGAGTTATGTGCATCTTCTCCGACTGAACCCAGACCTGTACATGTGTTGGAGGCCTCATCTCAGTTACTGTATACTGCCTGGTTGGTGATCTGAGAGATCTCAGGGACTCCGGTTAATTGAGACACTTGAAAACAATGTTTTCAACATGAGCTACTACTGACAATGTTACATAATACACATAATACACATAATACACATATTTTGTAATAACTGACATTTTAGGATAAAAATGTACATTTGAAAAAATCTTGTATTTAACGTCTCAGTTAGCTCTTTTTAACTTATTGGAAAAATCTATGAAAAATATGGATAATAATGTACATGAAATCTTTATTTTTGCCCATTTTTAATGTCGGTTTTCCTTATAGGGGAAAGAAGCTACCCATTTTTGATGTCTGAAAGTCGCACAAGATGGCTTCCAGTAGTAGATAATAAAAGAAGGATATATGAGGCTTCTTTTCTTCCCTTTCTTCCTCCTTAATTCCTTTCTCTAGCTATTCTTTGTATTATTGGTTATTTTATTTATTTACACTTCAAATCTCCCCTTCCCAGTTTCCCCTCCACAAACCCCATCTAATCCCCCTCCCCCTACTTCTTTGAGGGTGCTCCACTACCCACGGACCCACTTCCACCTCACCACCCTAGCATTCCCCTACATTGGAAAATCAAGACTCCACAGGACCCAGGGCCTCCCTCCCATTGACACTACATAAGGCCATCCTCTCATCCTCTGATACGTATACAGCTGGAGTCATGGGTCCCTCCATGTTTACTCTTTGGTTGGTGGTTTAGTCCCTAGGATCTCTGGGAGGGTCTGGTTGGTTGATATTGTTGTTCTTCCTATGGTGTTTCAAACCCCTTCAGCTACTTCAGTCCTTCCCCTAACTCCTCCTTGGAATCCTTGTGCTCTGTCTGGTTAGTTGGCTGTGAGCATCTGCATCTGTATTGGTCAGGCTCTGGAAGAGCTTCTCATGAGACAGCTATATCAGACGCCTGTCAGCAAGCACTTCTGGGCATCGTCATTAGTGTCTGGGTTTGGTGTCTGCAGATGGGATGGGACCTAGAAAATATTATCCTGAGTCAGGTAATCCAGTCAAAAAAACAAACAAACAAACAAACAAAAAGAAAAAACAAAAGTAAAAACAAAAACAGATACGGTATGCACACACTGGTAAGTGGATATTAGCCAAAAAGCTCAGAATACCCACAATACAACTGACAGACCATATGAAACTCAGAAAGAAGACCACAGTGAGGATGCTTCAGTCCTACTTAGAAGGGGGAACAAAATAATCAGGGGAGGTAGCGATCTTGGAGAGAGAGAGAAGAGGGAAAGTGAAAAGCAGGAACAAGATCAGGTGTGGGAGGAGACCACGGAAGAAGTACAGAGGGTCATGTGACCAATAGGATTTTTGCACTCAAAGATACTCCTGTGAACAAAGAGCATGACCATTTCATCAGGATATTCTTGTTCATTGCATTTTCTTTCTATCTCTAGCTTATGACCAATACATATTCCTTCTCATTTAATGTTTATAGCTTAAACAATAAAGCCAAAGTTACATCAGAGTCTGGTGATTCTGATTTATCCATTTACTCTTTCAAGGCTTAAAATTAGCTAGAGAATGGTTCCCTAGGTGGGACAGTCTCTGGATGGCCTTTCTTTCAGTCTCTGCTTCACGTTTTGTCCCTGCATTTTCTTTAGACAGGAGCAATTCTGGGTTAACATTTTTGAGAAGGGTGGGTGGCCCCATCCCTCAAGGTGGGGGCCTGCCTAATCATTAGATATGGTCTCTACAGGTTCTCTCTCCCCTTTGTTGGGTATTTCAGCTAATGTCATCCCCTTTAACTCCTGGGAAACACTTGCTTCCCTGGCATCTGGAACTTTCTAGTGGCTACCTCCAGTTCCCCATCCCACCCATCTCAATTAGCTGCACTGGATGATAGCCTGGACTACATCTGTATATCTGTGTTTGTGTGTGTGTGCGTGTGTGTGTGTGTGTGTGTGTGTGTGTGTGTGTGTGTGTGTGTGCATGTGTATATATATATATATATATATACATTCTTGAAATCCGTGTGACTCTGTATTGTGAGGCTTAATTAGCATTGTGTGTTGCTAGCAGATAATTTATATACTTGTGGCTAGATTTTTCTTTGCCTTCATAGAAAATGTCAAAGTGGAATAATGAATGGTGATGGTTTGTTCAGGTATGGGGGGTAACAGAGAGACAGGAGAGAAGCCCTGAGGGTCAGCAGAAGGAATGGAAATATGCAACCTGCATGGGGTGTGGGGGAGGTGAAGGTGGGAGGACATTCTAGAAAATACCATAGGCTTGGGAGGTAAGAGGCTCTCAGGACTCAAAGGGGGATGACCTTAGATGAAACGCCCAACAGTAGGGAGAGGGAACTCAATAGAGTCTACCTCCAGTAGATATATAGGGCATCAAGTGGAGGGATGGGGTTGCCATCTCATAGTCAAAAAATTCTGACCCAGAATTGTTTCCGTCTAAAAGAACTGCAGGGACAAAAATGGAGAAGAGATTGAAAGAAAGGAGGTCCAGTGAACAGCCCAAACTGGGACCCATCTCAAGAGGAGTCACCAAGGCCTGACACTGTTACTGATGCTATGGTATGCTTACAGACAGGAGCCTAGCATGGCAGCCCTCTGTGAGGCCCAACAAGCAGCTGAAAGAATCAGATACAGATACTTACACCCAACCATTGGACTGAAGTTGGAGACCTGCATGGTTGAATTAGGGAAAGGCTGGAAAGAAGCTGAGGAGGAGGGTGACACCATAGGAAAACCAGCAGCCTCAACTAACCCAGATCTTTCTGACACTGAGGCTACCAACCAGCGAGTATACACAAGCTGGTCCAAGGTCCCTGACACATATGGAGCAGAGGACTGCCACATCTGGCCTCAGCAGGAAAAGATAAGTCTATCTCCAGAGAGACTTGAGGCTCCAGGGTATGGAGGCCTGGTAGGTGGAGGAGGACATCGTCTTGGAGACAGCAGGGAGGAGACATTATATGAGGAACTGTCAGAGGGGGGACTGGGAGGAGGGAACACCTAGACTGTAAAAATGAAAGTAATAAAAAATCGATTAAAAAAGTAATAAACATCTATGTGAATAAAAATTGTCCTGTGCAATAGAAAATTCCTCTTCCTCGCCCAGGATTTTAGAGTCTCAGAGGAGCACGCAGTACTTCATTACCCATAGATCATTCGGTTGCTCCAGCCAATGACAATCTGATAATTCATATGATCTATAATATAATTCATATTATAATACATTTTTAATACCTCCCCACAAATGAAGCATTATGTTACACAGGAGGTATTCTCTTACAAATCTGCTCACTCCTGCGAGTTTGGTGAATTTTGCTACATTTACTTTGCTTAGTAAAATTAAAGAAACAAGGCACAAAGAGGGAATAAATAAGACAGGAAACATTACATTATATATTATATGTAGTCATATTTAATTTAATGTAATCTTAATTTTTCATGTTAGTTTGGACATTTGTCTTTTTATTTTTATATAATTCCCAGATAGATTACTGTTTATGTCCTGGGCCAGTGGGTGGAATTAATTAATGGCATCTGGAAATCTATTAGAAATCAGACTTCAATAAGCCTTCTAAGTCATCATAAGAAGGACAAATGATGTAGCTTCCCATTGAACTCTGAAGGAAAGTGTGAGGATTCAAAGTATTTAGTCATTTATGTGCTATATACTGGGGAATAATTTACAAATATTGATTTGTTTTTGAACATACTGAGAGACTGATTTTCCTATGCAGTTAGGCATGTCCTTATGATTGGGGATGGTTCACTAATAATAGGCAGAAGCTGTACATGTTCCTTCCAATTTCAGCCCAAGTGTCCCTTGCCCCTTTTTTTGTCTCAATTCCAGACTTTCTGGGGACATGATGAAGTGACATCTTCAATCTTTATCAGGATAGATCCCCATGTGCCTGTGTGTCATGTGAGGCAGTATTCATTTCCCCAACTCTCTTTTCCAGTAAACTTGAACTGTGTATAAACGGGGTAAAGATTCTTTAGTATTAAAGCATCGAGTTACAGAACGTGTTTGCTACCACACCATACTGGAGATTTCAATAGGTGCTATCACATTTTGAATGCAGGGCTTCATCTTCTCAAAGTTAAGAAAATAATCAATAAATAGCTATAGACTGTTTTCCTGAGCACATGTTATCTTAATTCCTTTGGTTTTGTTCCATGTTCACATTTCTCCTTCTCCTTAACTCCCTCATTCATCTTTCTATTATTAAAATCTACTATTTATACCCTCTTAGATACCAGATGTTTTATTTATGTTGCTTAATCATTCTCATTTTGATTGTCATAGCCAATTTAGAGAAAAGTTTATAGGTCCAGATTTTTGGATGTATTATGACCTCTGCTCTATGATATTACTTATGCATGACATAAGGGGACATGTCAATTGCTAAGCATATTAGCATCTTTTAATCATTTATCAAATTATTACATGCTCAATAATTTCAAAATGTTTGTTTGCTTTGTCTTTACTAGAGTAATGCTTTTTGACTTGAGGGAGCATTAAGAATACGCACTGGTGAAATTTTTTTCTTCTAATTGATAATATTTTAATGAATGATTTATATTTAGTCCTCTGTATTCTTACTGTGGTAACTCTTCCCATCAAGCCTCTGTTAGCAGACATAAATACACAGAGCTTTGATTTCTGAGAAAACCGTACCCATGTGGAGAAAAGTGTGGGCTTGATGCAACAGGACACAACTTCTCACACAAATATGCCTCTGCGACATGAAACCAATAAATATGCTGTGTCTGGGACCCAGCAAACTCAAGCCATTGGGTGTTCACACAGTGGCTATACATTTTATTTGACAATTTAGGGACAGAATACAAAAAAAAAAAGAAAAGTTAAAGAGACTTCAACTCATATTGAAGTATCTAGTGTCTGGCATTGAAAATTTCATTTAACACCCATGTTTTCTAGAAGGAATATTTTCTACCACTATATTCACGGTACTTCTGCCCAAACTCTTATAAACACACACACACACACACACACACACACACACACACACACACACACACACACACAATTTAAACTAATTTATTATTTTTAAATTATGTATATCCCTGTATTCCGAGCATCAGATCCCTTGCAGCTGGAGTTACAAGCGATTATGGTTTATTTGACGTGAGTGAAACTGAACTCTGGTCCTCTGGAGAAGAACATGATTTTAGAAGGGGAGCCATCTTTACAGCACCTGTGCACTATCTGGAATTAGCTTACAAGCTGTTTATTTCCTGAGGCTTCTTCCCGCAGCCTTAATGATTTATAACCTGTCTTCTAACCTCTCCGTGCCTCAACGGCCCTATCTTCCCCTTTAACCTGTAACCATTACAGAATCCCGACCTCCCTTTTGTTTTCCCGTCACTCTTGGCAGAAGAGCTACACTCTCCTTTCGGGAAGTGACTCCTTGTAGTTGCCTGTCTTCAAGAGGATGGTTCCATATCTATGTATACATAAGCCACACTGATTGTACTCACAGAATTTCCAAACAAAAACAGAGAGTTCCTGAGCCCATCACAGTAGCTCATGCTATTAATTACAATGTTCAGGAGGCAAAGGGTGGTGAATTTCTGAGAATTTAAGGCCATCCTAGTCTACGTTGATAATTCTAGAGTAGGCAGATAGACATAGAGTGACTCTGTCTCAAAAAAAATTAAAAAGAAAAAAAGAGGAAGTGAAGTTGGAAGAGATGGCAGGTAAGGAGTGAGAACCATAAGAAGGAATTGGAGGAAGGTGGTCCTGGATGCATATAACCAAATTAATTGTATGTTTACATAAAAACTTAATGAATAGATTAAAAATATTCTTTCTAAAAGGAACTTCAGCAAAAAAAAACTAAGAATTTCCAAATAAAAACAGAAGGTAGTTTTTTGTCTCTCTATTTTTTCTTTTGTTTTCTTTTTAAAGAAAGAAAAATAGTTGAAAGCTAGGTTTCTTCTTTAATTTTTACTAATAAATATTCAAAAATTATATATATATATAACAACAAGCATATTAATAACAGCCATAATTAGTATATAAGGATTTGCTTATACTATTTTAACTAATTTAATTTGAAAGTAATAAGAAAACAGGGATTTTCAAGATTTGAAGGAGAATTTTTAATTTTATGTAGGTTCCATCAGAACAACCAAAGTTTTCTTTCTTGAATTTTTTATGTTTTAATATCTGTTCAAAGATTTTAGTTATATATATATATATATATATATATATATATATATATTTCACCCATATACAGACTGTAGGTAGATGAGGGGGAATGGGCAGGGTATATACTTACAATTTTAAATGAAAAACTTATATCATCTAACATGTACGTTACCATAAATCCTCAAAAATATTTTCCAGGCTTGTTGGCACATATCAAATCTCCAGTACTAAAGAAAGTAAGGCAGTAGGATCAAAGTTCCAAAGCAAACCTAGGCTATATAATAAATTCCAAGAGGTTCTGGTTCACGAACTGAGACCCTGTCTCTTCTATCAAGAAAAATATGTAGCATTGGTCAGTTAGTTTAGAAGTCTTCTCAGAAAGCTTTGTGACATGTCATTTATTTGGGGCCAGTACATGGGGCCAGGCACTCCATAGCTCAAGCCTCTCCTGTCAAAACTGAACTTGTAACTGATCACCCATTTAAGATTTTTGCTGTAATCATTAATTTGCAAATATGTTCTTATTTGGAGTTCAGAGTCTAAGTCATATGGATTAAGGTTGGAAAACTGAATTATTTTTATTTCCCAGGTGTCTATTCAGTACTCAAGAAGAAGGAACATGTCCAGGGATATTATTTTTTTGTTGTTGTCATTAAGAGTAAAGGGCTACTGTTTTCAAATGATCAACTCCGTCACTTGAATTTCTCCATTTGTCCCACTTAAATCTCAGGAAACTGAAACACAGCAATGCACAATGTGGCTTATTTTCCCCCTTCCTCCTTTCTACATTCTTCAAAGAAAATGAGACCCAAGTCAAATCCTGTTTGTAGATACCAAGCTGAGACCCTGTCTCTCCTTCCAACCTTATTGGGATTTGTAGGCTCCCCTGGATGTTAAGATTCTACTCTGGGTAAATTTCATATGTGGGTGTTTTCTAAGGTCCCACCACTATAGAACTCACTATCCCTGCCAAAGCACATTAATCAAATCACTTTCACACAGCATTTTTGTTGGTGTTGTTTTGTTGTGTTTTGTTCATTTTACAGAACTTTTTGGTCACTCTTCCCTTAGAAAACCTAAAATATTGAACAATAATGCAATTTGACTTAAAATTTCATCCAATCTACAGAGTAAGGCTTTTTTTTTTTAATTGACCTCCGGCTATAAAATTTTTTGAACTGATTTGACCTGATTGCTTGATTAAGTCTTGTTTTTCAGCTTCCTTGCTTGGTTATAATGAACACAGTTTTCATTGCCTTCCTGAAGTACATGCACTCAAATGATTAGCTAAGGCCTAGACCATGTCATGCCCAAGATGGTACAAAGTAGGACTCATTTCATTTCTACATCCATGTTCCTAGAGAGATAGCCAGATTGTCTACATAAGACAGTTCCACGGAGCTAATCAGACTAAACCACTCTTGTATTTTTTAACTTCAGGCCAAAGTCCCATTTCCTAGGGAATTTTTTTTCCTTCTAGTAGAGGGAAGCTGTGATAAAAACATACACCTTCAAAGTCACTGTAATTCTATCTAGGCTACATTTGTCTTTCATTCTTTTAGAACTGAATATTCTGCTTGGGAGGAAATGTAAGAAAATAGGTCATGAACTTGGGACGTCAGCCTGACGTGCTCATAGTTACTGTTGAGGTTCTACTGAAGATGACTGGAGCATTCTCATCCTTCGGGGAGAAGTTTACTTTGTCACCATTATTCATGTTCAAAATATGGAGATACCTCAGCATGGAAAAATGAAGAAGCAAAGCTCCATTTCTTTCTCCTCTGAGAATCTGAATGGGCAGCTGTACTGTAGGAGATTTTGTACTGTAGAAGATTGATAGAGTTATATAGAGTTATATACACATAAAAGAGAAAAACAAATATTTGTGACTTTCTAAAGGTTAATCATTAGTAGTGGAAAATTCAAGTGTCAGAGATAAAACTATTAAGGAATGGAATATTTTTTCTTAATTAAAGGTGAAAAGAGAAAAGACTAGGTATTTGATAAAAAGATTTGGAACAAGATAAAAAAAAAAAAGAAGACTTTCCAATCTGATGCATACACCCTGTGTATGCAAACAGAAAGCTATATATAGAGAGGCAACTACTTTGAGAAGTAGCCCTGGAGTTTCACCATGGAGGAGCGCACAGATTGCCCAGAACAAATGGAGGCTTAGAACACTTTCTTTCAGTATTTTCACCATTCTAACATCTTATCATCATGTTTGGATAATTCTAGAAAATATTACTCCATTATGTTTGAGTTCTGGCAGATTCCTTGAAACAAAAGGGATTAAGTAATATACCCAATATCTGAAATGTATAGACAGGACTCAAAAATTAACGAATCTTAACCTATATCAGTTACGTATGCTATATCTTGAGTAATGGTGTAAACCAATATTACCTTACTTTCTTTTACTGTTGGATGCTCTGAAATTTAAGAGAGGCTGTTTGACGTTATCACCCATCATGACAGGGGCATCAAGGCCTCAGGAGCTGAATGTAGCTGGTAACATAGGAAGCACAATCCTAAATAGGCAGCAAAGAAACATACACATTGTTGTTCAATTCCCTTTTTTAATTTCACACAGTCCATGATCTTCATGACCACGGTTTTCCAACAAAAATTAACACAATCAACATAACCCCTTACAAGCTTGTGCAGAGTATTATCACTAAGGTGACTTAACAACAGACAGAGGACACTACAAAAAAACTACAGCCAATCAAAATGGAGACTTGTAGAGTCCATACCCAATGCAACTAGAAAACACTCATACCTCAGAGTCAGACAATGTTGAGGAGAATGGGTGAAATGATTATAAGAGCCAGAGTATCATGGAGTTTGCTGTGGGATTGTCTCTCCAATAACATCCTAAACTCATAAAGTTTCAACAGCATGACAGTCCAAACATGAGCTCAAAAAGGGCAATAGCAAAGGACATGCCAAAGCCAATGGGGAAAAGCCTACTGGACTTCAACCATACACAAAGAATTATAGGGAAGTAAAGAAGGACAGGGGCAGGACAGGTAGTCTTTCCCCAGGGAAGAGCACACCAATTCATTGTCCAGCACCTAACTGTTATCCTTGAAAACACCCATACAAGTAACATACAGACTAAGGAGGTTATATATAGGAATATATATGTACATCATGTATGTATATATGCCTGCAATAATAATGAGAAAAAGAGGCCAAGAGTTTGAAGGAGAATAGGGTATAAGGGAGTGTTTGGAATAAAGAAAGGGAAGGGAGAATATTTTAATTATATTTTAAACTCAAAAATAAAATAAATATTGTTTCTAATTAAAACAAATGTATTGATTGAGTACAGTGGATAAGGCTGTGCTATATTTATTTGATGGACATGTACTAGATTTAGGCAAGCATTCTACTACTGAGCTAAACTCCTAACTTATTAAGTCTAATTCTAACAGTGATTCCAAGAGAGGTATTATTAGCCTTGTTCAGTACTTCAGAAACTTGGGATTTGTAAGGTTAATTAATTTGCTCAAGGTCAAATAGCTATTAAGCTAAGGAGCTGTGATTTAAATCAGAGTGCATGTCAAACTCACACTTTCACAGAGCCATGCTAACTCCTCATCTTAGGAGGAAGCAGCCACTCAAGTTGTTAAAGATGAGATCACTATTTTTGGTTTTGCACACAGTTTGAATGCTATTATCTTTTGGCACTGACCAAAGCTAAGCTACTTCTCCCTTCCTCATTTTAGCAGGTCACTTGCAAAAATATAACCATTCTTAATTTCATATCTGAGAATAAGACTCTTTGTTTCACCACACCTTGAAATGATTCTTAAAAACAAACTAAGACAAAAGAGATGCCAATCCTTTCAGCAGAACAAATGTCACTTCAATGAGCCTTTGAGGAAGCGGCTTATGGTAGTTTCCAGTCAAAGAAGAGATTCCAAACAACACCATAGCCCAAACCTCAAAAGTCTGGATCTTACTTTAGTATTAGATGCCCAGTCTTTCTGCCAACTGATAAGGATAAGAACAAACATTTTATAAAACATTGCTCCAATATCCCACTTTCTCGGTGCAATGATAAGAGGGTAGCTAGTTGACTAGTCAGTTATTCAAACTGAACATCAATGAAGACAACACCAATGCCATTTAAAGCATCTAAACTGTCAAAATTGGTGAGGACAACTTTAAAATCTTCAATGGATGCTGCCTCTTAAGGATGAATACTCCTCCTCTTTCCAGGAGAATAAGCACATCATTCTCAGCACATTCTGCTCACCAAACTCACAAGTTATCACTCTGCTTATTGACAGTATTTTCAAGGTGAAGTCAACCCCCCTCTAACTGCTACTTCTTCCTCTTTTCTTCCTGGTGAAGCTAACCTGTTAATGAGAGCACACATTCTTTTCTGATCACCGAGTGTCCCTTTTACAAAGTTCCACCAATCGGTCTTTTAAGTCAACAGTACTGTTTCATATTTTGAACAACGGCCCCAAGTTGGTGGTAGTTTCTTTGAAAATTAGACTTAAACCAACACATGGATTATTCCAGTGATACAGCTGTCCCTGGGGATTGTAATATAGCCAAACCCATTGGTTATATACATGCTTAAATCTCTCCTTTATTCCTTCTAATTATTCAAAAATATACCTTACCTCTCAAGCTATATACCCCACAAACATCATTTTTCACAGATGTGATGGTTAATACCGACTGTCAACTCAATAGGATTGTTAATTGCTGAAGAGATAAGCCACTGGGCACACCTGTGAGGGATTTTCTAGATTAACTTAAGCATGGCAGAAAATCCCATTCCAAATACATCACTATTCCATGGTCTGAAGACCTGGAAAACAGAAAAAGAAAACGCTAACTGAAAATGAGCAGTCATCTGTGGGACAGTGGGCTGTGAATGGTATCCTGGGACCCAGTTGAGTTAACCCCAGTGACCTTGAAGGGACAGTAGGAGTTTTGACTGTTCCTGGGTATCAGGCCCTTGTCACATAGCCCCCACAGTGCCCTGTAGAGAGGTCTGTAACCATCAGTTATATAGGAACAGCACCCCAAGCCCTCCCACATGTAGATAAGGTATCCCCAAGTTCTGAGACTAACTCAATAGGACGAACCTACTGTCAGACCCTGACCCACCCCAAAACTATAAATAAGGATCCTATTCAAAAGGAATAAAGGTGTGTGAGAATTACTCCATTATCTGAGAGCTTCTGTCATAAGAGCTGCAACACTACTGCTTAAGGAAGAGAACTGCTCTCCAGACGCTGCAGCTGTGGAGATGGAGGTGGAGCAACTGCGGGAGCGGAGCGGGTGGAGACAGTTTCCCCTTCCTGTTCCGGTTCTCTCCCCTTTGCCGGAACCCTTGCACCTTGCCAGGCCAGGAATCTCTGTGGAAAGCCTCCAGGACACAGGCCCTCAATCATCCATCACAGCTTGCTCTGGTTTTACTACCATGCCTTCCCTGTCGTGGCGGACTATCTTTTTAAACTGTGAGCCTAGGTAAACACTTTCTCACTTCTGGTAATTTGTGTCACACCCAAGGAAAGCAAACAACGCAGAAGATCTCAAAATTCTAGTCCATATTTTTCTATTTTACTTAAAATATTGCCACCCTTACTCCTATGGTCCTGTTGACTGCATGTGGCCAGGCCCAGCAGGAATGTTCAAGCAAAGCGCGTGAGCAGGGAGCTGAAAGTGCTACCTCAGCTGATACTCTGGTACAGCTGCTGCCCCAAACGCCCACCTTTTCTCTGAGATGCTGTACTATGCAGAGCTGAGCCACCAGAGGGCTCAGCTAACAAGCTAGGTGCAAAGGAGTGTCTAGCAGCTAAAGATTCTGGAGAACAGTCTCTGTCCCCAAAAACATTACAACTTTTATAAGACAGATGTTCTCTGGATAGGATCTTATATACAGTTTTGGGGATGAGTTGTGGTCTGACAGAAGGTGCTTTCTATTGGCTTGGTTTGCGATGTTAGGGATGCCTCATCTGCATGTGGAAGGGCTCTGGAGCACTGCCCCTATGTGACTGATGGTCATGATCCTCTCTATGGGGGTGGGGGGATATGGCTATGTGAAAGGGGCCTAGTTGGGAGTAGGGGAAGTGCCTACCATCCAGTCCCTTTTTGGGTTCCAGGACTTCCAACCCATCTCAACCTTACCAGGTTTCCTGGCATGGTCCACTGTTTCACAACTCCTCCTTTTCTTTTTTATAAAGGAGAGGTGTCATCAGAATAATTGCCTGCTATGTTGAGAACAGTTTGATATTGAACCAAGACCTGATTACTAGTGATCTTTGCAATACTACTCATTGTTGTTTTCGAAATTGGATGAGTCAATGTACCAAAAAGAAAGCTCTATGGCTAGTATTGGGCCAAGAAGGGGAAGACGCCAAATGACCAAAGGGTTAGAATGCCATGGGGTAGGGTTGTTCGGAGCATAGAGTGCCTGGAGGTTCCCACAGAGCATTTTGAGCATTTGTACATCTTGTTCTATCAGCCCAGATTTACTGACATAGAAGTAATGTTCCTCCCCCAGCAAAGTGCAAGTCCCTCCCTGTTTCGCAGTCAGGAAGTTCAGAGCCCTGTGGTTTTGGAGAACAACTCCTGCTGAAAGGTTATCTGGAGTTGAAGGGACTCTAGGCCGTCTGTAGTTGAGTCCTTTGCCAGGTCAAGCTTGTCCTAGAAGTCACTGGCCATATGCTATGTTAGGACAAGGGCTGTTCCAACAGTTCTTGTCACACCTAGGGAGACAGCGAGGCCCAGTCCAATGAGCAGGGGGATGAAGATCTCTCTCTTCTTTCGGCTTCCTCCTATCTGCAAAGTGAGTTATTCAGGTTCCTAGAGATAAATCTGGTGAATAAGTATCATGGGGGTGCAGGAGCTTTGGGAAGGGGGGTTATTTCAGGCACCTGTAGTGCCTTTGCACCAGAGGAGAACAGGAGGTTTAATACATACTGATCTAGCAATGGTGATGTCACAGACACATGTAAGATGGGATTTTGAGGAGAGTCCTACAAGGCAAAGTGAAGGAGTAGGTTAAGGAGTGGAATGTCTTGTGCTTTTCTTGTGGAAAAGGGTCCATGGAGTTCATGAAGGAACAGCTGTTAATAATTGTCAGTAGAGAGAAGCACAAAAAAAGCATTGGGAGGAGTTGGGGTGGGTGGTTAAGGGAAGGAAGTCAGCTGCATATTGGATGTACTGTAGCCAAGAAAGGGTGGCATAAGAGTTCCTTCTGAGATTGATTTTCCTGTTGAAGAATATTAACATGGGTAAAGACTGGTTTGGAGGTGGGGAAAAGGTCAGGGGAGACATGTAGGTCAGCTATGGGTATTTGGCATAGCCATTAGGTTAAAGTTTACCCCTGACTCCAGTTGACCAATATTGATTCAATGGATCACTGATGGAAAGATAAAAATTAATTTTAAGGTTGGTGAGCATGGTGCCACAGTGGCTGGTGAATTCCATTCGATAGTTCCAATATCTGAAACCTCCATATGTGGAGACCTCCTGCAGACATTCACCTGTGTATTGGTAAGGAAAGCAGAGGAAAGGGCAGGGGAGAGTGGACAGGGAATCTGGGTGTAGGAGTATCTCAATCCTGGTAGGACATCCTTTAAGTGGACAATCCTGGGTTCCTATGACTTTGTTATGACTTTGTTGTGTCCATTGTAAGTCTTTCTAGCGAAGAATCTCCAGGGGTAGGTATTGGGAAGGCTAGAGAGAGGCTGGGCTATAGCAGAGTTAGTATAAAGAATGACAGAAACAGCCAAGAGAATAGAGGAGATGGGGGTTGTGGGGACACATGGCCTGGCAGCAGTCACCAGGTCATGGATGTCCTTCCAGAAGATCTTGTTGTCCCTCCAGATGTGGTGCTTTCTCTCCCTCCCCCTCCCTCTCCTCCCTCCCCTTTCCCTTAACCTCTGTCCTTGATCTGCCAATGAGAGGTGGACCATCTTTTCGGTTGGTAGGATGTTGTCGGCCATTTATGGCAGTAACCCAGATAGATAGACTTAGGCTAGTCCTGTGGAAAAACACAAGTGAAACCCCTCCCAGTTGAAGGAGAACATCTGGTCCCTTCCAAATTCCATCCAAAGGATCACATTATCACACTAGGATGGGGGTTAATTTTCATGTATGCCAATGGAGGGAGGGATAGGAGGGTGTTTGGAGTATTTGTACATGTTAAATATGTCTGGTGTAGTCAGAACCATCATTAATTGTACATTAGAGGGGTAGGTGGTTTTTGCTTTAGAAGTTAGGCTTTTAGGAATCAATGTGTTCATTTCTATTATTCCTTGGCTCTGAGGGTTGTGGGAAATCTCTGTATAGTGGGCAATTTCCCAATGTGTGCAGAAGGGTTTGAATTGAGAGCGAATGAAGGCAGGTCCATTATCAGTTTTTATCTGTTAAGGAATGCCCATAATGGCAAAGGTGGATTAACCTTTTTGAGATTTTACTTGTTTGGGCTGTAGCCCATGTAAAATTCGAGTATGTATCCATGGTAACATTGAGGCTTCGGATACTGGTGTCCATTGTTTGTAAAGTTGGGGTGACAATGAGGGATGTACAAGAGGAGCACGTTATTATTATCCTTTGGAGTTGAACAAGGGGGATGTCCAGGAAGTGGTCATGAAGCCCCTTTATATTTGAGTGTGTGAACGAATGGAATTTGTCTGCTTTCTCAGTGTAGGCTATGAATGTTCCTGTTGAGGTGGTTTGGTCAGCAAGTGAATTTCCCTCAGATCAAAGACCAGGCAGGGACTGTGAGATCTGACATATTCGATGTAGAGGGGGAAGGCTCTTGTCTGGAGGAAGGTGGAAACCTGTATGAGGAAAGGGGAATGTGGTCACCAATTGCTGACTTGTACACTGGACTCTATCCACAGAGATCTCAAGCCCAGCCTGGTGGAAGTGTTCAATTGAAGGGAAAAGGGCTCGAACAGAGAGGGTGCCACTGCTTCTCTGGTACTCATACTGATCCATCTGCCACTGTTGCTAAGAGACGCTATGCTACACAGAGTCAAGCCACGGTAGGGCTCAGCTAACAAACAAGGTACCTGAAGCTTCTAGTGGTTAAAGCTTCAGGAGAACAGTGTCTTCCATAAGAAGAGTTACAGCTCTTATGCAACAGATGCTCTCAGGTGATGGAGTAATTCTCCCACATCGTTATTTCTTCTAGACAGAATCTTATACACAGTTTTGGGATGGGTTGGGGTCTGACAGAGGATGCTTTCTATCAGCTTGGTCTGAGATGTTAGGAATGCCTCGTCTACATGTTGAGGGGCTTGGGTGCACTGCCTCTATGAGACAGATGACCATGATCCTCTCTATGGGAGGCTGCAGCTATGTGACAGGAGCCTAGTCAAGACCTGTTAAAGCTCCTACCATCCCTTTTTGGGTTCCGGAACTTCCAACCCAGCTCAACCTTACCACATTTCCTGGCATGGTCCACTGTCTCACAGTTGACTATATAAGAGCAGTTTAATCTGCTTCTAACATACAAGGCTCATTCACTAGCCTTGGATACTGAAACCTGCCACATGTCCCTGAGAGCTTTACTCCATCATTCCTGTTCTCCACGGCTTCTCTTTTGCAACCATAAAACATTAAATATTTCCTTTATCTTAGAAACATCTCTCTGTTACCAACCTTCCCTTTGCATGAGGTGAAGCAACCTTTTCATTACACATTGAAATGTCTAACATATGCAAGCACATTTGCAGTATCTAGCCTTTTACTTCATTCTCATTCTGTCCAGTGGTTCGACTCTCAGCACTGCCAGTTTCGCACACAACTTTCTAAGCTCACCAGCGATGTGTGTCCTGATTCCCATAGCCACTGACAGTGTTCATCCTATTTCGCCTGTAAGTGCATGTGCTGTCCATTTAGTAACCATCTTCTGAACATTCTTCACGTGATCCACTTCAGTTGTATTCTACTCTTCTGTTTCTTTTATGTTTTTCTAATAAGCATCACTTAAAACAACAGCAAATTACATTCTTACCATGCTACCTGTATAAATCTCATCCTGTCGAGTCTCTCCACCCTTCCAGCTTTGTTTGTTGTATTCTCATTTCTTCTCTTCTCTCATGATCTTAACACCGATCTATGTTAGCTCCTAAAGAATGCATCTTCCACAATGATCTTCCCCTATCATTAGACTTACGGTAGAATCAGGTTAACACAGTATCTCGTTCATCCATACCATCTGGATTTACATTCCGTGATTCACGACCATTGCTAGGCATTTTCCAACCTGTTTCCTCTTGCTTCCAGTGGAGGTAGCAGTATTATGGGTAGTGAGAACTTTGGTTTATTTAAACATACAGAAGTGTTACACGCATATGTTTTTGTTTTAATCCTAGATGTGGGATATGGGGCTGCTTCAGATTTGTCCACAGTCACTGGGATTTGTCACATACTCTGGCAGGGGCATGGTTTTGCCAGCTGAAGAGAGTTTATGTTTGCAATTCTGGGGGCTCTTGAGAGGCTACAGCAGGGACTGTTCCCCTGCTGTGGCTGCCCCTGCTGCCACTTTTGGTCACTGTTTCAGGTTGGTGCTGTTGCTGGTTGCAGGTTGGAGATATTCTGATGAAAAAGATCAAACCTGCCCCAAGGAACCCGATGTCCCTAATCAGCAGGATGTAGTCTGAAAAGATTGATGCTCCCTTTACCCTCTTTTCCTCTTCTTCTCCTCCCTAGATTTGAGGGATGGAACATACAGCACTGGTGTAGGGAGGTAGAAAAAGAACACAATAAAATATAGTTCCATTGTCTGTTCTGCTCTTCAGTTCATTCACCTCGGGAAATGTGTAAAATAAGCCTCATATTGGGGATTCTTCCTGTAACTCTACTTGGAACCAGTGTTTGTACTTTTCAAGAATAACATTAGGAAGCCTTAATAAATGGGGAGACGCTGACACAAACAGACCATGTTTTTTGTTTCTTTCTTAGAAACATGGCTCCTTCAGGAATTTGACTGTAACCTTGCTGAGGTGAGTAACCTGGGTCCAGCAGTCTTTCAGAGTCCCTCTGCTGGGTAGAAATGAGACTTACAGAGTCAAGTCTCCAAGCCTACTGAGTGGCTTTCCTGAGCCTTTCAAGATTTGCCCACAGGAAGCCTGGGCTATTGTTCTTTCTTGTTTATCTATAAGAAATGAATCTATTTTTCTGTGACTTGTGTGCAAAGTTTTGTTTCACTCTGGATTGAAAATATTGGTATAGTCACAGTGCTTCATGCCTGGTACAGTAAAGGATTCTGTGGAACATTTATAGAGACAAATGCTTAAATGCCTCATAGTTACCTCAAGTTCCACATGTTCAAAAGTCACTCATTTTTTCTAACATGCCACCATCAGCTTTCCATTCATACAGACTAAAAAAAATAATAGAAGTCATTCTCTTTTTCTTCTGAAGCTCAATTCAGTTTTAGCTGGCATTTTAATCCATTGTCCCTATGTCATAAATATTTTTCAGACTTGTATATTCTAAAATATTACCTCTTTGACTTTTTCACATTTATATTTGAAAACTCAGCATTCTCTCTTTCATCATCAATATTAGAATTTCTCCAGAATTGTCCTTGGCAATATTCTTTTTTCCTCCTGTACACCAGTTTTATCTGGAAATACAGCTTTATTCCCTTTTTTATGTGGAAAAGTTTCCTATTTCTCATTCTGCAAACATTCTACTCTTTTGATTAATAGGTTTATATACCCACCTACCTGCATAGCATAGTGACTGAGATATCTTACAGGCATCTAAAGCTTCTATATTAAATATGATTCTTTCTCTAGCCTCTGTCAATGACTGATTCATCAATCTACACACGATAAATACTTGTGCATCATTCTCAACACATAGGTCTTTAACTATTATGTGTTCCTGGATATCTAATCCATTATCAAGCCTCACTTTGCCTACTACACACTATCTCCTGAATCTAATTTTCTTCAGTTCCATCCCTGCCAGTACAGACTGAGTGCCTATCTTCCCTCAACCAGAAACTTTGATAGCTTTATAAAAGTTATTTTCTGATTACCACTTCCATTTTTCTCATCCATTCCTCTCAACTTACTACCTGTAGTCACATTTCCTGGAATTGGGAATGTTTAAAGATAATGGTGACTCCTTACCCATTTTCTTTTCAATTTTTTTCGTCTTTGGGATATAATGATATTGAACAATGTTCTTGATATGCATCGTGGCTAACCTTAATTGACAACTTGAAGGGAAATGGAATCATCTCACAAACACTCTTTTAAAAGGATGAAGGAACCGATTGAAGTGGGGAGACCTGCCCTCATAATGGGCAGCACCTGCTAACAGATGCCTCAGATACAAAAGTGTCCGCAGATAGAACAGTGTTTATTGCCTGTCTGACTCTGCTTCTCGCTGATGCTGCTTCTGAGCCTCCTGCTTTGCATAACTATGAAGAAAATCCTGAAATGATGACAGCATCTCACACTTGCATAAAGCAAGCCAGGATGATAACACACTTTTGTCTTTTTTTTTTTTTTTCTCTGCTTTACTCATCTATCTGGCCGCTTGCTTCTGCTCCCTAGAATCCCTGCCTAAATAAAAGAACTCTGCAAATATCTCACTTGGGTTTTTTTAGAGTAATTCTAGATAAGATATATACAGTACTACTTATGCTTTGAGCTCTTCCCCCACCACTTTGTGAAACACTCAATAATTTCGCATCTTTTCAATGATGTCTCCTATTCTAATATTACTAAAAAGGAAAAGTATAGCAGTTTTCTAGACCTACTGAAATGAAGTACCAAACCTGGCTTCTTAAAACAACCAGTCTATAGCATCACAGTGAAAGGGGGAGGGGAGAGGGAGGAAGAGAGAGGCTGAAAATCTCAGTGCCAGCAGGGCAATGCTCTCTAAGAAAAAGAAGGGAAAAAAACCCTGCTGGCTTCTTTTATTTTCTACTGTTTGTCAGAAGTTATCAAGACTTTTTAGATTATAGATTCATTACTTCAGGCACAGTGTAAGCTTCCTCTTGTTATCACAGCAACACGCTTGCTTGACAGAGCACATTGTAGTGGACACAAATGGCCTTTATCAAGATCACATCTGTAAGCAAGGCCATTATCTCAAGCACTGGGCATGAGAACTTCAATCAGTTCTTTGGGAGAACCTGGGTGACTGCATATCAAAGCCATCATAGCCATAGTTAGCAAGAAAACTTTTGTTTTAGCAAACCCAAACAAGAAAAGTAAGGAGATCAGCATATTGTGTTTATGGCTCTTATATGAGTGATGGGAAGAAGGTTTAACAAAGTAATCATAATAAATCAGTGTCTGGCAAGCCAAAGTTACCTGTCATGAAGCAAACCTTCATTAACTTAAATTTAAACAGCGTAATTCATTCTAAAATATAAATCATATTAGGTTGTAGGAAGTGCTCTAAATATTCTCCTTGTACCCTCTACTCAATCTTCTCCAAAATCCCCCTCCAGGTCACAGCACACATAAAATTGCCAATTGTAAAGTATAATTTGCCAATTCTCTTCCTAATAAAAATTTAAAATGAGTTGTTATTTTCAAAGATTAATATTCTTTAAATTGCATATAAAGATCTACATTTTATGATTGTGTGATGATCACTCTAGCATCAATCTCAGTGTTTTCTGATTGGCATTTAATGACATTGCCAAATAAGAGTAAGGCTTGAGCTTGCTGAAATATGACAAATTGTATTTTACATCAAATTATGTTCTCCAGTTTTTCATTTCAGTTACATTCTAGACCTGGAATTCTGGGTTACCCTCCTTAGTCTAACTGTCAATTAACAATAAAAACACAACCCAAGAGACTCTCCATAGTTTTCCAAAACCAAGCTAAGTATTTACCTTTATTTTATAAATGAATACTTAACAAGTTACGATTACTGTCACAATATAAGTGTTTCTCTTTTGGCATCTACTTAACAAACTGCCTTCCTACTTTAACACATACATATAGATTAGGTAGGTAGATAGATAGATAGATAGATAGATAGATAGATAGATAGATAGATAGACAGACAGGTAGGTAGATAGATAGTATTTGTTTCCTAATTTTTATAATTCTTGGCATATAATACATATATTTAGAAAATATTACTACATAGATGAATAAGCTATGAGTGAAAGAAAAATATTGATTTTTAAGTCCATGACCCTTTCGGCTCTCTCAAACTATATATCATTCGCATAATGAGCAGAAGCAGTACTGTAATAACAAATTCTTCATGATGTTCTTCTTGGCAGTTGTTCAAAACTAATCCTATGTCAGATACCTTTTATGTGACTGTCCAACAGCAAAAATCTGATGAAGTAACTTACCAAATATATTGAGGCAAAGACAACAAGGCTAAGCAGAGAAAAACACTATTCCCAGTCTACACTGGGCGCCATCTCCATACTTGGTAATGCTTGTCAAATGCTAAATATTTTCTTGGCCTCTTATCTAAAGGAACAAACATAAAGCACATTGAGACCAATTGTAAATGTAGAAGTTTCTGTGTCTTTACCAACCCAGTTGTGTTGCATGTTTTTTTTTTTCGAAGCTATCTTATAAGAGGTCTTGTGGATGTTTTACTGAAAAAGGCATTTGAGATGGCCTTGATGTTTGAAAAAGAATAAAATGAACCCCCAAAAGAATGAAAGGACTAGAACTTTTTGTTGCTGTGCCACAAATGCCTCACTGGTCTTCACTGGTCTTCTCTGGTCTTCATTGGTCTTCACTTTGGTCTTTCACTTTTAGAGAAAAATGCCCCAAAGAACTCCTCATGGTACTCCAGCTGCTTCTGGCTGCTTCTGCTGACTTTTACCAATTCCTCTGAACCTGCTATTTCTGCTAGATTGTGTGACAGTTACTGATTCATGCTTGGTGTTGCTATTGGGCTGGCCTACTGGTATCCTGTCAACAAAGAATGAAATTGCCCCCAAGGAACTACTTCTAAACACGTCCACAACACACGTTTTCTGTTAACCTTCTTTTCTTCTATCTTTGGTCAGTGGGCTAGAGAAGAGGTTAAAGCGTTTAAGAAGCCTAAATAGAGTAGGTTTTGAAAAAAATATAAGCCTACAATACTGTCAAATAATATTTAGGGGTTTTGTAAATTCCTCAAACATTGATTATCATATTATTGAAAATAAAGTCAAAGAATATCTAAAAGTTAATTTTAAAATCAAAATTGGAAACTTTAAGAAATGAAAAAATATAAAAATGTAACTATTTAGAAGGCAATTTGACAGCATAGCAATTTAGCTGAATAATTATAGCAAGTTATACCCTCAGTCTTACAAATTCATAGCTGCGGACACTTGACAAGAATTACAGTTCCAGGCACAAAATTCTCTCCTGTAAATCAGGCCTTAAATCCAATCAGAAAATGCTTAGTTAGATCCTAAACCTCCCCCCCCCACTATTTTACCAATAGGCATATCTTGACTGAGAGATCAATATTGCAGGTAAATGGCCCAGTCTGGGTAAGATCATGTTTGTTTTTTCTTCCATAGACTCTTGCATAGTATGTTCCAATATTATGGAAGCTAGCCATCAGGTAGGAAGTTTCACAGTCTGTTGGAAATTAATATCCCTGTGTCCTTTGGCACAAGTGTGCTGTGTCTTCAACAACAGAGTCTTGCCACCTAGTAACCATGGTGGATAATCAACAGTAATAGCTTGGCTATGTGGAAACTTCTGGAACCTTCTGTGCCAATAGGTTGTACAGGAGATGTACCTCACTTCTTGTATTGAGATCATTGTAACGGCTCATATCTTTTTTCTTTTTTTCTTTTTTTCTTTTTTTCGGAGCTGGGGACCGAACCCAGGGCCTTGCACTTGCTAGGCAAGCACTCTACCGCTGAGCTAAATCCCCAACCCCGTAACGGCTCATATCTTATTGTGTGGTTAACTCATCCAACCTCCTTCCTCTCCTTCCCTCCCTCCTCTCCCTCCCCCTTCCTCCCCCTCCGCTTCATTGTATTTTAAACCAGCTTACTGACTACTGGTTTTCCATAGACTTTTCAATAGTTTTGCTTAATCCATCACTACTGCCTCTCTCTCCCATTCTTCTGGCCCTTTTCTACTTAATAGTTGAAGCCCAATATTTTATTCCTTTTTATTTTTTATATGTCTTTTACTATCTCTCACCTTATTTGTTTTTAAGTTTGGTTATAAGATAATAGATTTCCATATGCTTTTTCATACTGCCTTTCTTTAGCTTGGCACACCCTTCATTTCCTGATTTGTCATACTCCCACAGCACCATTTGCTAACTTCCTGCCTCTTATGTTCCACATCATTGCTTCTGTTTGGCCTATATTCTACTATACTCTCTCAAAAGGTCCATTTCTACTTTTTTAGCTTCTATCTGAGCTCCAAGTAAAAGACACAAAACAATCAACTTGAAGCTAGGGTACTTACGTGAGAGATCTCAGAACCTTTGTCCCACTGGTCTTAAAGTTTTAAGTCAGCATAATTCTTTTACTTTCATGAGTTTGCCTGAAAATTGCAGTTGAATTATATTCATTTTTGTACTTGTCACAGTTTCTTATACATCCATCTGTTGATTAACATGGATTCTATTCCCTAGCTATGGTAAATAAAGCGCCAGTGAACATAGATATAAAAGTGTCTATATTTGTATGTGAAGTTCAGTGGGTATAAGATTAGGAATGGCGTAGCTGATCCATATACCAGTTCTATTTTTAGTTTATGAAAGACTTCCAGACTGATTCAGAAGTAGATGTCCTGGTGGAAAAGAGTTTCCCATTCATAATATCCACACACCAACATTTGCTGTCTCTTTTTTTCCTGTCATTCTAACTAGAATGAGGTAAACTAGTGTGGTTTTAATTTGCATTTCCCTGATGACCAAAGACTTTTTAAGAGTTTTATGGACATTTCATTCCTTCTTCATAGAAATTTCCATTCATGTTGCACCTTACCCTATGCTTGAGTTACTTATCAATTAAATGTGTATCTATATAGTTATTTGTATAATATACATTCTCATTCTCTGTTGAATAAAGAGCTAACAAAGGTCTTACTCTGTAGTTTGCTTATTCATTCAATTCCATTTATAGGTTGGGAAACTTTTAATGACAGCTTCTATTTCTTTAGGAGTTCTGGGAATATTTAGGTTGTTTATCTAATCTTGATTTAACTTTGGTGCCTGGTATCTGTCTAGAAAATTGTCCATTTCCTCAAGATTTTCCCATTTTCTTGAGTATATGCTTTTGTAATAGGAGCTGATGATTTTTTGGATTTCCTCAGTTTCTGTTGTTATATCTCCCTATTCATTATCTGTTTTTGTTAATTTGGATAGAGTCTCTGTGCCCTCTGGTTAGTCTGACTAATGGTTTATCTATCTTGTTGATTTTTTCAAAGAACCAGCTCCCTGGCTTTGTTGATCTTTTGTATCATCCTTTTCTGTTTCTACTTGGTTTGATTTCAGCCTGAGTTTATTTCTGCTGTCTACCTTTCTTGTATTTGCTTGTTTATTGTTCCACTGCTTTCTGTGTCCTGACAAGCTGCTAGTGTATCCTCTCTCCAGTTTTTTTAGGAGATTTTCATAAATTCTAAAAACTCTTTAATTTCTTTCTTTATGTCTTCCTTGACCAGGTTATCCTTGTAGAGCATTGTTCAGCTTTCATGTGTATGTGGGATTTTGTTATTTTTGTTGTTATTAAAGACCAGCCTTAGTCCATGGTGATCTGATAGAATGCATGGGATCATTTCAATCTTCTTGTATTCACTGAGGCCTGTTTGTGACAAGTTTCAAAAAAGTACCATGAGGTGCTGAGAAGAAGGCATATTCTTTTGTTTTCTGATGAAATGTTTTATAAATATCTGTTAAATCCATTTGGTTAATGATTTTTTGTTTAGTTTCACTGTGTTCCATTTAGTTTCTTTTCTCCCTGTCCCTGAGATTCTTTTCTTTCTTCCTTTTGTTTTCTGTTGGTGACACTTGCATTATGACTCCTGGATCTTCCTAGGTTTCCATCTTCAGGGTTGTCTTTTATTTTCTTTCTTTATTATTTCTATTTCTATTTCTAGATCCTGGATGGTTTTGGTCAAACCTTTTACCTGTTTATTGTGTTTTCCTGTACTTTTTAAGGATTTTTATGTTTCCTCATTAAGGGCTTTTAATCCTCCTTTTCCTGTAAGTGTCCTTTCTTTAAAGGAGTTATTTATGTCCTCTTAAAAGTCCTCAAACATCATCATGAGTTGGGCTTTTAAATCAAAAATCTTGTTTTTTCTGGTGTGCTGTATTACCAGGGCTTTCACAAGGTGGGTGAATTGGGTCCTATTGATGCTATGGCCTTGGTTTCTGTTGCTCCCTCCCCCTAACCCCACACCCCACCATCTGCTTTTCTCAGGTGTTAGTTGGTCTTGCTGTTCCAACAGTATTTCTGATCCTCCTGTAAGGTTGTAAACAAGCATTCAGAGAAGAGCCCCAGCAGGATCTGGGTATAGAGATCTGTGTCCCGGGGTCAGCTCTGGGCACAGGCAGAAACTGGAAGGATCCTGTCTCAGACTGCTGCTCAATTCCTGTGACCAGAGGGCTCCAAGCAGGGCTCTTGGGCCAGGAATGTGAGACAAAGTGGTAGTCTCCCCTGTGCTCTCAGGATCTGGGAACAGAGAGCTGCATCCAGGAGCAACCACGTAACCTGAACTAGCATGAT
>NC_046168.1:24244011-24251511 GCF_011064425.1 Rattus rattus | reverse complement strand
AATTACTCTCTGATAGAGTAGGGAGGAAGAATAAGTAAAGTAGGATTTAGTTCAAATACCTTGCCATTTTCACTGAGCGTATAGGTCCTTACATCTTTTTGTGCTGTTGGTTAGTCATACTACAATATGAGTTTCTTAAAATATATATACATTAAAAATGGTTTAATGGATTTACCCTCTGTCTTAGTTAGGGTAACCATTGCTGTGAAGAGACACCATGGCCATGGCAACTATTATAAAGGGCATTTAATTGGGGCTGGTTAACAGTTTCAGAGGTTCAGTCCATTATCATCAGAACAGAAAACATGGCAGCGTCCAGGCAGGCATGGCACTGGAGGAGCTGAGACTTCTACATCTACGTCTGAAGGCAGCTAGAAGACTGATTCCCATGTATTAGGAGGATGGGTTCATTGCCCAACCCTAAGTGGCGCAATTCTTCCAACAGCACCAAGAATATTCAAACCCACCACACGTTCCATGTAGGGAACAATTTACCAACTAGACACATCATTCTAACAAATCCAAGCTCCAGGACCAGGAATGAGTTTCTTCTTTTGAATTCTTAGCTCATGGGGATCTATAGACATTCATGTGTTACAGTTTATGGCTGATAATTTTGGGTAATCTCTAGAATTTGGTGGTAAGATCTTGTTGTTTATGGTACCATACACTTGAGTCACAGAAAATTGAGAAATTAAGGAGGTAGACAAGGACCTGAAGGTTTTGTCCCTATGGGCAGGGATTCATATAAGTACACTAACACAGGAGAAAATGAATCTTGAATTTCACTAAGATATGAACCCTACAACCTTCAATAATGACTATCCTGGCATGATATTCCCATTTATATAAGTTGCATGAGTGTTATGAGAGTGATCAATCACTTTATAACTTGATCTGAGGCTGCGTTCCAGAGATATAAAATAGAACACATACCTGAAACTGTCCCAGACACCAGAACCCACTTCCATATAGGGTATAGGTCCTGGTAGAGAACCCAATACTATTGTTTTTGCAGAATGGACTTAATATTAAGATTATTCCTAATGACTTATTGCTATGCTAATGGATTTGCACATCTTTCAACCCCACAGAGAAGCTTCTCATAGTAACTGGCACAAACATCATGACTTAGTCAATGTTCAGAAAATAAAAGACTATGCTCAGCTATAACTGGGACATTTATATTACACCCTATCCCACAAAACCTAGGACCTTCTGACAAGAGTTGGGAGAAAGATTGTAAAAGCCAAAAGTGGTGGATAATATCCTGGAAATATTGTTTTACAAGACACAACAAGGCACCTGCACATATGAGTTCATGGTGATTGCAACAGCATGCCCACGACCTGTACAACTTCCATTAAGGAAAAATCAAAACACAGAGTAGGAATGTGGGCATACTTTCTCACCATTAGCTGAAGATCTATTGATATTTGAGAGCTGCTGGGAAAGGGAGCCTGTTTTCTTTAGTGATGTGACCCTGCTAGACAGACCACACACTGGACAGTCCCCATGTTTAGTAGTAGCTGTGTAATAGAAACTGGAATCAATGGAGAAGATATTTCAAAGCTGGATGACAAGAGAGATGGTAGTCACCAGTAAACTTGGGGGAAGCCGGTGAATATGTTCAAAATACATTATATGAAATTCTTGAGGAATTAATAAAAAAAGTTAAAATGTGTGTGTACTTGCTTATTTCTCTTAAAACCATTTCTAAATAATTGCACTCTTGAAGTTAACGCTCATGCTTGTCACTTGTCATTTCCTTACATTTCCCTTCCAGAGATGCCTCTTTTTTAATGAGGTTTTGATTTTATGTGAACAACAACACATCTTATACATTTGAAAATTGTTCCTTTAAAGTGATCATAATGCTACCTAGCTTTCAAAAATTATAATTACAGAGTGATCATACATATTTACGTGAAAGACATTATGTGAAGAACTGCTGTTGTAATATTTAATTCAAGGTGATCAAACTCACCTTATACTCATTCACCCATGAAATAATTCTTAAGTGCCAGATGTGTTCACTCTTCCAAATTGTGAGAATTTTGACAAGATCAAAGATCTGCTTTGACAGCTATATTCCCTGATGAATATATATATAATATATATATATATATATATATATATCAAATAATATTGCAAACTGATTTCAGGAAATAATAAGCACCATTATGAAAAAATCAAATTAAGTCTGGGAAGTGATATGAATGTCCACGTGTAACAGCCACCATCCCTTTTCACTCCATCAAAACAGCAAAATAAAACAAACAAACAAAAACAAACAAACACCAAGTACCAACTCATTTGGACCTTGACAATATGTGTATTTAGAGGGTATATGTCCACAGCAGTGTTAAATCTAATAACCTGTAAGGATTACTTCTTCTCTGCTTTTAATCTCAAATGTATATGAAAATTGAAGACAAACTAATAGATTCTTTGATTGCTTCAGATTCTGTTTTTCTATATGAAAATACACTTACTCTGTATGAATAGAAATTAAGAGAAAGTAAGAAAGAGAAAGTTCTTCTAAATCTTATCAGGTATTACTAGAGTTAAATATTATAAATGTCAGAATTCATGGTCCAGAAAGTAACTTTTAAAAGGGTGGAAAAATAAAGTGGAATTTTATTTTTAAAATGGGATTGGAAGAACTAAATCCCAACTTGGTTTTATGTATTAATATCCCTAGATGAAAGATTTTTGAATATTCACTGTAAATGACAAACAGCAAGAATCTATAAATTGCCTTGCACTATCTGTGAATGCAATCATAATTAGCTCCAGCAAGCTTTTATCCTGGTTAAAAAGACAATAAAACAACTGTGGAAATCACCATATAATATTTATGCACATAACATCATTCTAGGGCTAGCGGTAGGATGAAGATAGCCCTATAGTTACTCCACTCAATTGCTTTTGTCTGGAGAAAATTATTGTAGGAATTGAGAGGCAGGGATGCTTTCTTTGATGACTCTTAATACTTTATCTTGCACCTGTATGCTCTGCCAGAACACACACACACACACACACACACACACACACACACACACACACACACACACACACACACACACAGAGAGAGAGAGAGAGAGAGAGACAGAGACAGAGAGACAGAGAGAGAGAGAGAGAGAGAGAGACAGAGAGAGACAGAAAGACAGAGAGAACTCAGTAGGTAGATATGCTCACAAATTGCTTCTCTAAGCAGAAGTTTCCCTGTGTGGGCAGTAGGTGAGAGGAAGGATATACTATGGCATGCAAAGTATCACATTGTTTTGGGCAGGAAGTTGGCTACAAAGAAACTATGCAAAGGTTGGACACATTTTTTCACCAAGCTGAAAATAGGCTTGTGCCAAGGATTCAATACCCTCTGAGACCAGTCTCTTCAAGAGTTCAGTCTATGCTAGGAGAGAAGATTATTTCATAATAGAATATGGGCCTGTGCCTTCACTTTGCCCTTAATAAGTTGAAATATATATATAATATATATATATATACATATATATGTATATATATATATTACAAACATAAGTGCACCGAGAATGAGCTACTACAATTTCATATATAGAGCTTCTAGATTCCTGCTAGTGAAGTACATGGAGGAATAATGTGCAGGGCATTGTCATGTTATTTATGTTAAGTGAACAAACCGAAACATATGAAAGAACTATGAATGTCAGATTCTGAATAGATAACATACAATGAAATAAATTAGCATGATGAATAATGAATGTGACATCTCATGGTCAAATGCCTTCTACAGTCATTTTATGAAAGAATGGCAATTAGCCATATATGATGGGAGCACTTGAAAGTGACTAGAATACCCAAGAAATTAAAATTTAAAACATATTT
Source organism: Rattus rattus (assembly GCF_011064425.1). Classification (NCBI taxonomy): domain Eukaryota; kingdom Metazoa; phylum Chordata; class Mammalia; order Rodentia; family Muridae; genus Rattus; species Rattus rattus. The sequence goes on along the minus strand of NC_046168.1, from coordinate 24,247,644 downwards.
GATTTCACCTAATTTTAATCTAACCACATTTTGCCAATGGCTCTTGTTTTATTCACTGCCGTTGTACAGATCTGAAAAGACACGCATATAAATCAGTATGTGGGTAAGCCTAATGTGGATAGCATTGGATGGCTACCAACTTGCCTTTGTACCCTTATTAACATTTATACCACTTCTCTGGAGATCCAATAGCCCAAAGGCTGAACAGAGCTTGCTGTGCTTGGAAGCAAGTATTGGGCAAGCCGTTGTACTTATGGGCTCTTATTCATTATGTGACACTCATGAATATGCCCCTCGTTTGTCTTTATAGGTGTTCTTTCTGCTGTCAGAATGTCCTAAATGCTTCTATATTGAGGATGCACTTCCCACAGTTTAGAGTATGGAATATTGGGAGTTCTCAGGGTTCTTACCGATGATCCTGTAGGTGAAAATACATATTCAAAATGTATAATTAATGTATTTGACTTTTAGTTCTGTGCTGACATTAGCACCAATTTTACAGAAACTCCCAACCACAAGAGTGATAACACACTAAGCAAACCTTAATTGCATTCTTTATTACCAAGCACTTATAGTTTAAAATAGCAAATTTTATTGGAGAATATTTTAATGAGGCAATATAATTACTAATTTTATTGAAATTAAAATAACATAAAAGTAATCATTAAAAATGAAAGCTAGATTTAATATAAAATAATCCATAAGAAAAATAATTTTATTAAATTTCAATCAACACTATATCACTAAAGAAAAAAATTGTAGTTTTAATGACAATTTAAACTTTGGATGGCTTATTTTTTTCAAGGTCAAAATATTGATGATGGGATTGGTTAAATAGATTATTTTATATCATGTAAGTAAAGTATGTAAAATCTTGAAAGATTGACAAGGGCAATGAAAGTATTTCCCAAATGACCAATTCACAATGATTCCTGAATTAACTATCCAGACAGGCTCACGGATTTTAATGAGACACAGCAAGAGAAGGGTTGCGATAGTTTCAGCATTCACACTTGTTAAGAATACTGTTTTCATTTATGTATAAAGGTTTTGGAAATAATTCCTGCTGTTCAGTTACACAACAATATGAGATAGAAATCCACAGGACAATAGGATTGTATTACAGGAGCAGTAGCAGTGCAGAATATACCAAGAAAACAACAGTATTAAGATTTCAAAGGGATCCGTATGATTATAAAACGATACACTTTTCAAACTTCTAAGTAGGTCGATCTTCCTGTAAAAAATGTATTTTTATTGACACGAAATTAGTTTTAAATGAATTAATTAAATGCCTTGTAATTGTGTCCTTTAACTTATAGTGTTTACATTATATGTACAATATTAGAATCTAACTGAAAAGGGCTCTTTAATAATATGTATCTCATACTCCCTCCCATACAAGGCTCAAGGAATATCTCAGGAGAGAGGCCAGAAAGACAGACGTTTAGAAATACTGCTGGAAAACCACATCTTTTGGTCAGTATAGAGACAATGCACTCATGAGTGCACAGCAGCCATGGTTGACTGAACAAAACCAAGTTGGTATATTTTCCAGCATTGGTGGAATAGTGGCTCAGGAGGTCTTATCTCTAGCTAAGGACCTATTGACCATTGATGGCTACTGAAAAATTTCTCCAGTGGTGAAACCCATGGTGGGTTGCCAGTGACTCATGGATGAACCTACAACCCTGTTCATATCCACAACACTGATTGAACTCAGTGAGTTAAGTGGGGAACGAAAAAAGAATAAGAGGACAGGAATTTGGAAGCTGGATATGAGTGGAGATCTGAAAGGAGTTAGAAGAGGGATAGAGGAACAAGAATACATTAAACATATTGTGTATGTGTGTTAGATTGCCAAGAATAAATACATTTTAAGAGGGAAGAATTGTAGTGTGTGGAGGATAAAAGAATATTTGCCATATTTTCAGAAAAGAAAAAGTTAAAAAAAATAGAGATAAGTGAGACTGTAATTTGTTTTTTGACAATATAGAGTGTATTCATGTTGATTAGAAACAACACAACTGAAATGAAAACGGAGAAATAAAGTGATGTCTCCAAACGTGGTTTACTCAAAAATAGTGTTGAAATCCTAGCCCCAGGGTAGTAATATTGGAAGGAGATTAAGTCATGAGGTCTCTTCTTAGTGTTTTTTATTCTTTCCTGCTTTCTTTCTTTCTTTCTCTCTCTCTCTTTCTTTCTTTCTTTCTTTCTTTCTTTCTTTCCTCTCTTTCTTTCTTTCTTTCTTGACTGACTGACTGACTGACTGACTGACTTTACATCCTGATCATTACCCTCCTTCCTCCTCAGTCCCTCCCTCCTGTAGCCACTTTCCTCTCCTGATTTCCTCTGCATAGGAGGAGGGAGCCCTAGGCACAAACCCACTCTGGCACATCAAGTCACAGTAGAACTAGGCACATCCTTTCTCACTGAGACCAGAAAGGCAGTCCAAATAATGGACAAGGATATGGGGACAGAATCCGGGACAGTCTCTCTTCACTGTTGGAGGATTGCATAAAGGACAAGTTGCATGTCTGCTAGATTTGGGAGAAGTGTAGGCCCAGCTTCATATATGTGCTTTGGTTGCTGGCTCAGTCCTGCTAACAAAAAGTGCAAGGATAAAGTAGAAGCAGAGACTGAGGAAATCACCAACCAATGAATGGCCAGCTTTAGACTCATCCCTTGAATAAGAGCCCATCCAAGCCATTATTAATGCTACTCTGTTATACTGGAAGACAGGAGCCTAACATAACTGTACTCTGAGAGGTTCTACCCAGCATTGACCAAAATAGATGCAGAGACCCACAGCCAAACATTAGATGGAGATCAGGGAGTCTAGTGGAAGAGTTATGGAAGGATTGAGAGACCCAGGGAGGAAAGGGAATCCACAAGAAAACCAACAGAGGCAACTAACCTGGACTCTTGGGGTCTCGAAGACTCTGAAGCATCAACAAAAGAGATTAGTGTTCTTACAAAGGGGACCCAAAAGGGTTGTGGGACTCTTTCTACCAGGTATGCTAGAATGTGCCAAGGGAAACAGAAGTCATCATTCGCTAAATCCACCATCACCCAATCTTTAACTCCTTTGAAATAGAAATTTGCGGCTTATAAAGCAAATGTTTATTTTGGCTTAAGTAGATAATGAGAATTTGTTTGTAAAAAGATGTTAATCCCCCACCATTGAAGAGGAAACCTATATGAAAGAGAAGAGAAGAGGAACTTTGCAAGTTTGTTACCATGGTCCTTAGGCCATGTTATAACACAGAGACAATTTGAGAAGATTTGCTGGGAAGGTATGGCCATGGTAGGTAGCTCAGAACTTTCTTAGTGCTTCCCTGAATAAGGTCTGTCTGCCTCCATAATATAAAACAGAGCAACTTGCTCAGAGTGTGAAGTTCAAAGCTAGTAGAGAGTTAGTGAGCAGCTTTGGCACTCAAGGGATTCTTGGGGGTGTGGAAAGGGAGGTTCATTTGTTTGCTTTACTTGGCACATTTAATTGTCTATTTAATATAAAGTAAATTACACTAATAACTTACACTGGCAAACAATTGGTTTATGTTATCATCTTTGATGTCTGGCAAATGCCTAACTTAATTAAGCAACTTTACTAATTATAACTGCAATCATAAT